>NW_009696340.1:0-1670 GCF_000703405.1 Apaloderma vittatum | reverse complement strand
GAGGGGAGGAGGGGAGGGAGAGGGGGAGAAGGAGAGAGAGATATCACCGGTCTGGGTTCCTGCACTGGTCCAGCAAATGCACAGTTCAGGATGCATCCGTCGTTATCTTCTTTCTTCTTTTCTTCTTCTTCTTCTTCTTTCTTCCTCTTCTGATCTTTGCTTTACCTTGCCTCAATTTATACACAATCTTCTACGTGCGGATGTGAACAATGTCAGGTAGGGGATCGAGGCCCTCCATTGTTTCCAGCAATTCTTGTTTCCAGTAATTCTCATTAACATGTTTGAATGCCCCATCATTAACATGTGCGAATGCCCCATCATTAACATGTGCGAATGCCCCATCTCTTTGAAAGGTATGCTAGAGATAAGGCCATCCTGCCTCCACAAGATTTCCTAATCTCTTTACGTATTCAGTGCCAGGGCTGTTTGAGGCATTTACATTCTTATCAGGTGGCTGTCAAGAGGAAGGAGACAATCTATTCTCAGTGGTGCCCAGCAATAGAACAAGAATTAATGGGTTTAAGTTAGAACATAGGAAGTTCCACCTCAACATGAGGAAAAAATTCTTTACTGTGAGGTTAACAGAGCACTGGCACAGGCTGCCCAGAGAGGTTGTGGAGTCTCCTTCTGTGGAGACTTTCAAAACCCATCTGGATGGGTTCCTGTGTGGCTGCCCTAGGGCATCCTGCTCTGGCAGAGAGATTGAACTAGATGATCTCTAGAGGTCCCTTCCAAGCCCTTACATTCTATGATTCTATGATTCTATGATTCTATGATTCTATGATTCTATAATTCAATGATTCTGTGATTCTATGATTCTATGAAATTGTGTGGCCAATAACAGCACATTAATAGAGAGTAGGACCTATTTTTCATTTCACTTAATACATTGCATAAAAATATATGTTCCTAATAACTGATAAAAACCTTTTCAAATTTTCTCTAAAAGCGACTACTCTGAAATGTTTAGGCCCACAAAAATATGTGAAATTTGTTACTGATATGCTGTGATTTACTGAATTTTTTACAATGAATATAGAGTTGGTTGGGTTTTTTTTAATTAAACTTTTCCCGGGAACAAAATCTGAGCTATTAATTTGAGAAGAACACCTTAGGTATCGGAAATTACACCAGCTTGAGGTGTAATCAGATTTTTTTCTAATAATAAGGAAATAAATATTTTGCATGTTTTCCCTTTAACTGTCTAAAATTCTCTCAGCCAATTTTCCAACCAACTTACTGGCCACCTATCTAGTCCATGTGACACCAGACTGAATACAAGAATACTGTGGGAGACAGTATCAAAAGCCTTCCTGTCCAGGTATACAACAACCACTGCTCTTCATTTGCCCACAGACAGAGTCATTGATCTCATCACAGCAGGCCGATAGTCCAATCAGGCCTAATTCACCTTTGGTAAATCCATGCTGCTGCTGGCTGTTCTCCTTCACCTGTATGTGTCCTCTTGTCCTTTATGTTCCCAGTAATGGCTTCTAAAAGGCTGATTAAGGTGATACTTCAGATCCTTCTTCCTAACCGCGCTGAAGAAATATATGAAATTCGACTGTTTTCAATCATACTAAATTTAATAATATTTTTATAGTTTATTTTATAATATAGAACAGGTTTAAGAATACATAATATTAAACAAATGATAATTTTTCCTGGTT
>NW_009696339.1:0-1361 GCF_000703405.1 Apaloderma vittatum | reverse complement strand
ATCCCTGGGACCCCCCCAAATTTGCGTTGAAAGAGCCCAAATTGCTTCTCAATGCCTTGAAAAATGCCGAAAATCCTCCAAAATCCTCCCAAAATGAGCAAAATTGGGCAGAAATTTGCATCAATTTATAGTTAAATGGTGCAAAAATCATTAGAAACGGGTTGAGATGGTCCTAAAATGATGGAAAAATGACCCAAAATGATCATAAACGGCCCAAAATGACCCCAAAATGACCATAAATTGTCAAAATTAGATAAAAATTGCCGCAAACGGTGCTAAATGACACCAAAATGAGAAGGAATGGGTCAAAAATGAGCCCAAATTGCTCCAAAAATGAGCGTAAATGGTTAAAACGCCCCAAAATGACTTTCAGTGGCCCCAAAAAATGAGCTTAAGTGGCCCAAAATGTCCAGAAATGATAAAAAATAGATTAAAGTTGCTGTAAAATGCCCCCAAATGGTCTGAAAACGTCCCAAAATGACCAGAAATGGGCCGGAAACGACCGGAAATTGCCCCAAAATGGTTCCAAAATGACCAGAAATTACCTGGGAAGGGTCATAAAAGACCCGGAAATGAGATTAAAGCACCCAAAAATCACCAGAAATGGTCTTAAAGTGACCAAAAATGGTTCAAATTAACTCGAAAATGAGCATCAATGTCCTGGAAATGACCCGGAAGTGACCCGGAAATAGCAGAAATGGGCTTAGAATGATCATGAATTCCCACCAATAGTCCCAAAGTGACCGTAGATGTTTCAAAATGACTCTAAAAATCCCGGAAATGACCCGGAAGTTACCCGGAAATAACCTGGAAGTGACCAGAAATGACCTTAAGTCACTACAAATTCCCAGCAATGGCCCCAACGTGACCGTAAATGTTTCGAAATGGCCCCGAAACGATCAGGATTTTCCCGGAAATGACCCGGAAGTGACCCGGAAATAGCCTGGAAGTGACGAGAAATCACTTTAGGTGACCCCAAATGCCCAAAAATAGTCCCGACATGACAATAAATGTTTTGAATTGGCTCAAAACCGCCAGAATTTTCCCGGAAGTGACCCGGAAATAACCTGGAAGTGACAAGAAAATAGTTTAAGTGACCACACATTCCCAAAAATAGTCCTGCTCTGACAGTTAATGTTCTGAAATGGCTCAAAAGGACCAGAATTTTCCCGGAAGTGACCCGGAAATAACCCGGAAGTGACAACAAGTGACCTGGAAGTTCCCCCAAACGGCCATAAATTCCCCAAAATAGCCTCGACGCCACCATAAACGTCGAGAAATGGCTCCAAAACGATCAATAACGGCCCTAAAAAGCCTCGAAGCGGCCAGAGGTGGCCCCGGTAGGGACCGGGAAGCGGGTG
>NW_009696338.1:16581-22121 GCF_000703405.1 Apaloderma vittatum | reverse complement strand
ATATATATTTATATACATTTTTTTTTCTGGTGGAGGGAATGGGTTTCAGTGGATGACTGTTAAAGCAATCGGGCTTTGTTTGAATGCGAAGACTAAAGAGCATCTTACGTTATATAGATACAAAATCTGCCATTATTATTTGTTGGTGCTCTGTATAGCTAAAGTTCTGATTATATTTCAACTGTAAGAATACAATTAAGTTCATAGATAAGACTTTGTCTGCTACTGGCTACTCTGTCTTGCTTTTCATAGCAGCACTGTTCTTGTTACTTTAAGAAATATGGGAGATGAACACATTATTTCAGGCAGTCATAGCATAAGAAGTTTAGAGATTTGAGTTATTTATAGTCTTGAAACAGGGAGTGGTTGTTTAAAATTTTACTCCCTGAAGCAATGTCACGGTATGTTTGAATTTTTCTTTCTTTCTGAAGAGCATAATTACATTCTCCCTAACAGTGTTGCACCAATGAACTGTGATGTTCTGACAGAACTATTTCTCAGAGCAAAGAGACAGCCCCTTTGGAACTGCTCAGGGGAGAAGCGAGAAGGTGGAAGGTGTGACAGTGTTTCTGTGGTCGGAACACACTCTCTTGAAACTGGCTAAGACTCTTGAAGTGGTTTCAGAGGACAGAAGTTGATGGATGGTCATACTCAGAACTGAACCTCTTCATGTTTTACACAACACAACGATCAGTGTTCTCGGCAATAAGGAACTGCCCTTCTGGTAATGAGCTTCGTTATGAACTGTAAAATTGCCAGGAGCCTTAAATATTTTGACCTGTTATAGTCCATGCTTCCTGAGCTCTGTTGTTGTCAGTACTCAGTGTAACTAAGCTAAAACTAGTTTAGAAACATCTCTCAGGACTGGAAACACAGTGCGTATAGTAGAGCTGTATCCTGTGATATTAGCATCCCCATAATATTCAGAATTCAAATCTTCTCCTTTCTCAGGATATTTTTTAGCTGATCACATGCATATCCAAGGTTTTTTAGGAGGCCAGCACAGTTTGGTTTTGTATTGTGATAGTAAAAACATAAATTTCTGTGTCATATCCATCATAACATAATCCCCCATTCATCCTGGCATAGCTCTGCTCTGGATAATTCTCAGGAGAAAAGGTAAACCAATAATCTATTGTATCGTCAGAAGAAGGAATGTAGATCATCCGCCAGAGACTCCTGGCACAGGAACGGGTGGACACCTAGCCAGTAACGTACCACCACCTTCTAGACTGTCCAATCCCTGGCTGCTGGGCTTCTTGCTTGCTCCTCTGAACTTCTGCAATGCACCCAAGAGTGAGCCACAAGCCACACACACTCACTCTTCCCTGCTTTCTGCAAGCGGGGAATGGAGGGTGGAGATGGTGGGCTTGTGGTATCTGCTCTTCAGAAGTGGTCAGCATAGATGGTTAGGATGTTGCACATCACCTGTGCGTAGGGAAGGCAGGTAAGAGTTACCCACCCCCTTTAAGATGGTTTGACTTTTCTACTCTAATGTCTACCTACAATGCACCTGAGTAACAGTATTTTTTTTTTTGTAGGATATGCCTTACATCCAAGAGGTAATAGCTTGATTTCAAAACAGAAATGAAAATGCAAATTTAATTGCTATACATCTTACTCTTTATGTGATAAAAACACCCCCAATGTGCTGAAAAGAAATCAAATGGAATAGTGTGGATGTTCAACAGCATGTAGGAAAACAATAGAGTACTTGGAGCTTACATTCTGAAGCTTGAAGATGGATAAAACAAAACCTGACATATTGCTGTTGATTCCAGTCAAGACAATTTCTATCTGCCTGTCCACAGTCTATTTTAAAATGTACCTTTATTTTTTCTCTACTACCAGCTTTACTCAAATGTAAATCTATTGACTTTAGCACAGTTCTGATATTTATCTCATTTCCTCAGTGTATTTTCCAGTCTTACGCATGACTTTCCTCTCCTGAAAATCCCAAGGAAGAAAAATCCACCAAAGTTTATTGTATGCAAACTGAAGCTTGGCATCTGCAAATTGTGGGAGGCTGAGGGGATGTTACTGAGTGCTGACCCTGTTTCAACACCCTTTCATAGTCCTCTGAGGTTAGCTTGCTGTCAGATGGAGGACTTGGCTGGATGGACCTATACCTTTCTCATGGTCGAGTTTTTATTATACTCTTCTGATTGCTACTCTACTGTCACATTATTTGCATCCTGTCTGAAGGAAACTAATCTAATTAATCTATTTTTTACAGGCTGAAAATACTGACATGAATAACAAAACCCAGCATAATTAATAATTATGGTGTTTTTTCCCAAGACCAATGACCAAAATAGAAAAAAATCCACCAAACTCCCTTCCTCCTTACCCTGCAGTGATATATAGCTAAACACAAGAAAGAGAAATGGTCAGTCATTTTACATGTGACAAGAGAGTTCCTACTGAATTTATTACAGCAGTACTCCTTTGATAAGCCAGAAATCATGGAGGCATCCTAGGGAAGATTTTTTGTTTCTGGAGAGAATGGTTAAGATCACTGCAAAACAAAAAAAGAAAGCTTGCATTCATACTACTGCTACTAGAGCCTTGGATTAACATTTGGGGCTTTAATTTGAGCGGTGTCAAATACCATAGTGCTTAGAAGAAAAAGCACAAATATTTGTGCTTAGAATTAAGGCTTTTATTCTTTTACCACAGCGTATGCACATGTTCATTTTTAAATATAGAATCACATATGAGATAAACCCGGCAGCCTAGCGTGCTAGAAAATAGGAAGGTACCATGTCCAAGGTACTGCCCTGTGGGCTGGAGGCATGGAAACTTTGGCTAAGTTAGGAGCTCGGGTCGCCCCATCTCATTTCTTGCAACCAGTCTGGAGAGCTTTCCTTCTCTTTCTTGGCAGTCTGGGGACTCACCTGAGATGAGGGGAATCAGCACGCAGACCTTTCCACTGCCTGGTGGGATGGGATTCCAGCTCTCCCATTTCCAAGATGTTTCTGGCTGTTGTCTCTCTTTTGCTTTTCTTTCTGCTCAGTGTTGCATAAATATCTAGGATTGTAAGAGCAGCAGTCAGAGCTTTCACGCAGGCTGTCGGAGGGCAGTCTCTGCCTTCTCTTAATATTTTATACATGTGATCAGAAGCATGCTTAGATGGGAAGAACTGAGAATGCCTTTATTTAGATGATCCAAGAATCCAGTTGATAGAGCTGGATGGCCAGGGAGGATACTGGTGGCACTGGACCATTGATCTAGCTACCTATGGCTTTCTTGCAGGTTTGCTTAGTTGACAGGAAAGCACCTCTGCCACCCCCACTTAACCAGAACATGAACTGGAATACCAGCATCTTCATCACAGCATGGTTTCTATGGGTTTAAATGCATTCCTAGTTATTGGGTCAGTTCTCAAAGGAGTGGCAAAGACCACAATACTGTGATGCTAAGTACGGAGCAGTGCTACTAGGATTTAAACAAAGGATGTGTGCTCAGACAGTTCAGTGTTGCCAAAATGCAGGTGGTTCTAGCATAATCATCTGCAGAAATGTAGAAAAGCAGGAGTTTTTTGGGTGTGTGTCTCTAGCATTAAATGGAGGCATGAAGGATGTTAATTTGAGATTTCAGGAGTCAGATAGGAAGCTCAGTCCCTGCTGTGAAGAGAGCAAAAGCTTTCCCACATAGCGTAAGTCAGATGGAGCACCCAGTTGCTTGGACTGTGTGCATGCCTGTTTGATGTAAAGAGAAGTGTTCTCATGTTTATACCCTTTTAGTTGTGGGCACCCAATGGTAAAGAATAGCAGTCTGACAGCCTGCTTGGCCTTTAGCTGTTTTTCTAAGCCTACAAAGCAAATTTGGCTAGCACGCTGGGAGAGCAGCTACACCCAAGTAAATAATCTGATTCAGATTTTCCTTCCTTTGCCTAAACGAAACGTGCATAGGAAGGATTCAGCCACCCCCGGTTTGGAAAGCACGGGATTCGCAAACAGCTGCTTACTGCAGAAATATACTGTGCCAATGAGGAAGGCTTTTTCTTTCTTTTTTCTTTTTTTCTTTTTTTTAGTGTTTTCATCCAAGATATAATGATCTTTCTCAAAGCATGATGTTTGTTCACCCTTTCTGGGCTGGCAATGCTGGCATTCCTCATTTCCAGAACTGTTCCAAGTAACAGCTCTCTCATTGCCCCAGTGGCTACGGTCTCTCCCAAACCCTGCGGATTATCCAAGGTACACAGCACAACAAGGTCTCCCGGGGAACACAGCACAACGTCCTGCAAACTGTCCCCCATCACCACTGGCCCAGGCTGAGGTTACTTCTGCAGAACAATAGGCTGAGCTGTATTTCACTGTCAGCACAGTGACAAATGGTGGCCCTCTGAGACTCTGAGATGTATGTAACTTGGCTGGCAATCAATGGCAAAGGTCATGAGTTGTCGTCTTACATCTTAAAGCTCAATGAGATGGTTTTGTGCCGTATTAGTCTTTGTGTATTAAGTTTCAGCAAAGAGGGGGCAGGGGAAGAGGGAAGAGATTTTTATCTGGAGTTGGGTGATGTTAAATGTTCTGAATAATTAGATAAGATTGTGTGTGTCAAATTCCGTAAAGAGCAGATCATGTTTTCTGATAAAGTGTCTCTGATTCCCTCTGCCTCCCTGCCCTCCAGTACATACATGCATGCATGCGCACACACGCACTTTTAAAGTGGTTTCAGGGCTCATTAAATAAGCTGGGCTGATAGCTCTAGAAAATGTCATTCTTTCTCAACGGGGCGATGAATCCCTGCTCTGCACATTTTTGCAAGTCTCAAAAAGCAGCCAAAGTAGGTGAAAATTCACTTTCCATGGCTGATCCTTTTGCTCTCAGCATGGAGCTTTTAAAGCCTTACTAAATACCTGTTGCCTGGGCAGTGTCCCAGAGCTTACACCACAACCACTGCTGCTGCTCCAGCTCACTTCACTTTCAAAACTCCTATTGAATTTCTGAAGAGATGTGCAAAACTTACCAGAAATGGGCATATAGGGATACCCAAAATGTACTCCTGGCCCCATTTGAAAGGAGCCTTGATCAAATCTGAGTCAAGACAGAAAAAGATGATGTGAGGATGTGACTATGCGGCAGTGTCCCCATCGACTGTAACTCCTAAGACTGGAGGAGAAGCCGAGAGGAGGACTGGCCTTATTCCTTCTGACCCAAGCCAACTCCACCCTCACCCCAGGATTTGGGTTTTCGTAATGGAAAGAAGACATTTTCCTGAGCAAAGTCGCATTTTGAGCTTTTCTTTTATTCATATCCTCTCACTTCCCTGGCTGCTGTCACGTCAATATTATTAAATTGAGATCTATGGTAGTTTATCAGGCAGAATGCCTGAAAGCTCTGCGAAGCAAACATATGACAGAAGTAGGAACACCAGGGAAATCACAAGAAAATCATTAAGGTGAAGAATGTCCTAAAGACAGTGCCATCACTGCAGAGGTCTACCAGCCTGGGAGGACCGCAGCTTGGCTTTCTTAGTTCATTACAAGTCATTAAAATTGGTGTATATCTAGGGATGGACTTGTTGTCACTCTT
>NW_009696338.1:0-16550 GCF_000703405.1 Apaloderma vittatum | reverse complement strand
TCCAGACAGATATCTTCTGCAGCCAGATACGTTTGTCTTCTGCATCCCACTTCCTGCAGGGAGAAACATGGGGAGCATCAGTTCCCATCTGCAGATTGTAGAAGAGCTGTTGTGTGGAGTGATAACCTGAGCATCTTCCTTCCACAGTGTGAATGGTAGGTGCAAGCAGAGATGCTGTACACCCCTTTCCCACAGAAATGTTGGCTGATGCTTCTTACATGTGATAGGGTTACATAGTCTCTTGTGTCTGTGTTAGGTTAACAATTGGACTCGATCATCTTAAAGGTCTTTTCCAGTCCAGGCAATTCGGTGATTCTGTGTGGTCTCACTGCAGTTTGCTCCTCATATATCTGCTTGGCAGTAGTTTTCCTTGCTCTGGAACCTGATTACTATGGAGAAAGGTGGCAGGTGGGATTTTGTCTGCTGTGTGCTGTGGTGGGCTGTGGGAGGAGCCCCAGTATATGTCAGTGCTCTTTTGAGGCCAGCTGGGGCACCCATGGGGCAGCCAGACTGCCTACAGCTGGTCATGGTACCTTATGAAAAGTGAGATCACCATACTCTACCAAAAACTGATAAAGAGGGGGAAAAAGTGAAAGTAGCCATGAAAATTCCCTTCCACATTTGTTTTTCCAGAGCAAATACTTCATAAGTATAAATAGAGGAATGTTAGGCATGACATTGTTATTCACCCCTTTGAGCTCATACTTGTCTGTGAATCAGCACGCTGTGAGATTGAAAGCCATATATGCTGAATAAATCCCACGTCCGATGGATGGGAACAGGTATGCAATGCCTTGGGGCGGGGCAGGACTCTGCAGGGTGTGTGGAAAAGACTGTGAGGCCTCTGGTAAGCCAATCTTGTAAGAGATGCTGAACAGTAATAATGTCAACTCCTGCTCTTTCCTGAAGGGAATTTAACACTTTGTATTGATGCACCCCGGAGGAATTAAATACCACTTGAAAATATCTCTACGTACACGCTTAGGGCTGCTAAAGGAGTAGAGGGAGCCCCAGCCCCTGAGCAATAAAACAATGTGATCGACCAAAGCTGGTGCTTGCAGCCTTACCCAAGGACAATTTAAAATAAAGAGAAAGATAATACTTTTGAAAAGAGAGTAATAATTACTATTTATTTCAACAGCAATTTGCCTTATTATGGTGCACACCATTTGTTACCTAGGCAACAGGTTTCTGTAGAGGCTGGCTCAAATTAAAGTAAATCAGGCAAGATCTAAAGTCAATATCAATATTATATTTTAAAACCAAAGGACTAGAGAGTCAGCAATTTCACCTAAGTGTTTTATTTTTTGATTATTATCATAGGCAGATGCAAGTAGCACAGTTTGCATACAAGCAATACTTTTCTTTACTGTGTCTGGCTGATCTTCTTCATATAAATTTGCAAATAAAGTGAATTTTACAGCATCCTGCTCTTTCCTGAGAAAGTAATTGTAGGCATGGATGAGTAATGTGCAACACCCTGCTGCAGCCATGTGTAGAAGAAGCAACACTGACGTGTCTAACCTGCTATTTGCAAGTGAGATTTAGGGAATAGTGTTTACACATACTTTCAAATGCAGCTTTTGTGTAAGAGACGGTTATATTTTAGGACTTTGTCTTACCTAAAGGAACACTGGAAATGTAAATCAGTGAAGATAAAAAAACTTTCAGCAAACAAGTCTAATTCCAACACATCTTTTAATGTCCAAGACAGAATGAATATAGAACTACATGAACTATAAATATATTAATATCTTTGTAAATTCTGCGTTAGAAGTGCTAGTCAGCTAACACCAGACAACTTGGAAATGAACTACTGATCATTTTAGCTTTTTATTTTTTCATCTTTTCTCATTCAATTTTTGCCTTAATTTTTTTTTGTAAGTAAAAAATCTGTCTTGAAAGGTTGAATGGGCCTAGAAAAAAAATAGGAAGTTTGGAATGAATGATAGCGTAGGACAGCTCAAATACCCCCCTCTCTTAGACAGCTCTGCTACTGTAATCCTTTAATGGGGGATTTTCCCCTGCAGATTTTTGACCCATTATATAGATTTGAGCAGCTATTATAGGCTTTCCTCTTTGGATTGGGCTTCTACTCTTGGCAAGCCACTGTCTTTGTTATCTAACTCTTTCTTAATGCACCTCAGGCAGCCTTTCTCCATCACAGAGCTGCTGAAATATTAGGACTGTTGTAGCAATTACAGACAGACTCCCCGGCTGTTTTGTGGTCGCCTGCCTGTCCTGGTCACCTGTCCTTCGCATCCCTCTGCCGAAGTCAGTGCTCAGGCGGGCAGGGTGCCAGCTCATGGGGCTGGAGCTTCCTCTTAGGACAATCACGCACCTTCTTGTGATGCTCTTCAGAGCTTGCTGTTTCCTTTTATCCATCCTTTCACGTACTCTTTGAAAGCCATGAAAAATCATTGAGAGAAAAGAAAGGTCCTCATTGTAAGAGCCACTGGGCAGCAAATATTTTGCTGGAAAAACTTCATGAAGATGCTGCAATATAACCCTAAGGTAGCACCCACTTTCTGAGAGCCTTTGCAAGCTCATGGCTGCCGATAAATCCCACAGTGGTAAACAACACCAGCTGTTTGCTGTTGAGGGAACAAGCAATTTTCAGTAATCTTGAAGTGCTTTGACTTGCTGTGCCACACTCAGGTTTCCAAACATGCACTTGGGGAAGTTGCTTCAGTTTGCGCTATAAAAATGTTGAATGCTTTTCTTGCTAGTATGCATCTCATCTGTTGATTCAGTATTTCTAATAATACCAGCAATCAAATGTAGGAAAGACTGTTCCATCTCAATACAGACAGAAAAAGAGGTACACATGTTGAATCATTCACTTCTTGTTTTTCTCACACTCAGCTTTGGCAAAAATAGGCATAATAAATGCTAAGTTGCTTAGTTTCCCCTGAATCATTCCTGATTACCTTCTTCACAGGGTCTTAGGGATCTGCAGCACTTTGGAGGTAACAGGTTTTGGACGAGGTGTTATCACTGGCATCCATGGCTGTTAATGATTAGCAAAGGTCCCCTGGTTCTTTTTTTTCCGAGAATATCCTGGCCATGCCCCAATTCTGTAACATGCAAATTCCCCACTTCAGTTTTAATAAGCCATTGAACTGTGTATGCCACTGGACTGTTGTCTTTGGAGCTGCTTAGAAATTATTTTTCTTAATGAAAATTATGCTTTATGATGAAAAATGAAGCTCATATTTTCAATTGCAAATGGTTTTGTTTTGAGACCTCAAGCATCTCATGGGAGCAGTAGTCTGCATGCTTCATACTCCAAAGACTTTGGCTGTGTGGGCTTCTTAAACAAACTGCTCCTCCCTTGACTTGCTGTATGAGTTCCCAGCTGTAGGACTCGTTATATGATATCTACGCCAGCTAGAAAACCTGGGCAACAGAGGAGACTGCAGACAGCTACAGCTTTCATGAACCACCACAGGGACAATCCTGAAATGTTTTGGGGTTTCAAGGAGAAAAAAAGAAGACAAAAAAACCCCAAATGAAAAAGAACCCAAAAGATGATTTAGATTTCTGGTAATCTGCTTTAAGGGAAGAAAGATTAAAAAAAAAAAGAAAAAAAGAAGCTAATTTAGATTTCTGGTAATCTGCTGTGGTGTGTTGACCCTGGCTGGATGCCAGGTGCCCACCAAAGCTGCTCTATCATCCCCTGCTTCAGCTGGACAGGGGGAGAAAACATAATGAAAGGATTGCAGGTCGGGAAAAGGACAGGGAGAGATCACTCAGCAATTACCATCCTGCGCAAAAACAGACTCGATGGGAAAAAATTAATTTAATTTGTTACCAATCAAATCACAGTAGGGTAATGAGAAATAAAACCAAATCTTAAAAACCATCTTCCCCCTTTATATTCTTCCTGGGCTTCACTTCACTCCCAATTTCTCTACAGCAGCACAGGGGTATGGGGAATGGAGTCAGTTCATCACACCTCGTCCCTGCAACAAGTCCTGCCAGAAAACCGGCTCCAGCATGGGCTCCTCTCACCAGGGGCCCACAGGACCTGCCGGGAGCCTGCTCGCGTGTGTTCCCACGGGGTTACAGCCTCCTTTGGGCTTATCCACCTGCTCTGTTGTGGTGTCCTCCATGGGCTGCAGGTGGAGATGGACACCCCTGTTACCACCACGGGCTGCAGGAGAATCTCTGCTCTGGTGTCTGAAGCATCTCCTCCCTCTCCTTATTCACTGACCTCAGTGTCTGCAGAGCTGTTTCCCTCACATATTCTCACTCCTCTCTCTGCCTGCAGTTGTGCAGGGTTTTTATCCCTCTTCTAAAATACATTACCACAGAGGTGCTCAACCTTGGCCAGTGGCAGGTCCATCTTGTAGCTGGCTGGCATTGACTTTATTGGACATGGGGGAAGCTTCTAGCAGCTTCTCACAGAAGACATCCCTGGTAGCCCTGCTGCTACCAAAACCTTGCCGTGCTACTCCAATAAATTTCCTTTTCAAAAAACCCATGAAATTTTGTCTTGTGAATGGCTAGCTCTCACTAAGAAGTTAATTTATATGAAAATTTGTCAGAAAACAGTATGATAAAGAGTTTGCATATAATTTGCACACTCTGCAAACTCATATAGTTTGCATACTCTGCCCTGGTGAGGCCACATCTGGAATATTGTGTCCAGTTCTGGGCCCCTCAGCTCAAGAAGGACAGAGAACTGCTTGAGAGAGTCCAGCGCAGAGCCACAGAGATGATGAAGGGAGTCGAACATCTCCCTTATGAGGAAAGGCTGAAGGAGCTGGGTCTCTTTAGCTTGGAGAAGAGGAGGCTGAGGTGTGACCTCATTACTGTTTATAAATATGTCAAGGATGAGTGTCAGGAGGACAGAGCCAGGCTCTTTTCAGAGATGTCCAACGACAGGATAAGGGGCAATGGGTTCAAGCTGGAACACAGGAGGTTCCACAAAAATATTAGGAAAAACTTTTTCACTGTGAGGGTGACAGAGCACTGGCACAGGCTGCCCAGGGAGGTTGTGGAATCTCCTTCTCTGGAGACATTCAAAACCTGCCTGGACGCCTTCCTGTGTGATCTACTGTAGGTGATCCTGCTCTGGCAGGGGAGCTGGACTAGATGATCATTTGAGGTCCCTTCCAACCCCTGACATTCTGTGATTCTGTGATAATTAGCTGGTTTCCTTTCTTTAAGGAAGAATGCTAATTCTGTCAGAGTCATGATCTGTGCCACACCAGAGGAAGATTTATAAGGTCTATACTCAATTAAATTATAAATGGCTGCACTTGAGATACACATGCACAAAGCACTGATCAATGGAAACTGGGAAACATGAACTGACCACTTGCACTTGGGTGATCTAACTCTTTTCGCTGCGTAATGAACCTGTAGCATAAGCACTTTACCGCTTGAAAATACAGAACATTTTACAATAGCCACAACTGCTTTCACACAATTTCAGGCTGATTTTCAAGCTACTTGGACCAGAAGGTCTTGCATGGAAGGTTTTTTAAACTCGCTTGGGTACTCGTTTGTTAAGGCTTGTCATGATGGTCTCTTGAATATCATCTATTTTTCCTGCCTATGTTCTTATTCTTGCTATATGGCCTTAGGTTTGGCTCTTTTGAAAAAAAACAACACAAACCACCAAACATACAGTCTTTTAATGTGACTTGTTTTTTTAGCTGCCCTATGGCAGCAGCAGGTCCTGATACTATATTCTCAGACACCTTCCTCTCCCCATTTCAGCTGCCTCTTCAGCTCCCTCCTGTTGCTGTTTGCACAAGTGGGGCTTTCTCATGCTTTTTTTGTGCACTTTACCACAGGTCTCTGAGCTGCTCGAGTTCATTTCTGTGGATTTTTCTCCTCTTTTTATTGCAATAGGCTACCTCAGCCAGGTTTTGCAATGATGAAAGGAACAACTGGGGAGAAGTTTATTTCTATCCAAACTGTGGGCTTAAAATACCTTAGTTTATGGTTGGTGCCAACTTTACTTTCTTTGTGAGAACCAAAGATTATCCACCTATAATAAAATTTTCTGATGGGTCTTATGGCTTTGTCTGAAGTGCTTTATGCATTTATGATCTCTGTTAAGCTTGTGTTTTTCATGTCAACTGAACGGCTCAGTGAGGTTTTCTCATTTCCTAGCTTTCCTGTCTTCATTTCTTTCTACTCCCATTCCCTCCTCACACTTTTTAACCACACAGCAGCAACAAAATGCATTCTTTGGTTAGCGGAAGTCAAAAAAAATTTTCAGAGTTTCAGGCCAATTAAAGACTATCACACTACTTTAAAAGTTACAAGCACTGAGGAACCACAAATTCACAGAAAATTTCTGGGATTTAGGCATGTTAGTTGATTTTATCCTGAAAACAAACTATTGTGCCTTCTGAGTTAGTTACCTTATGTCTTTTGCCTCTCCATTCTCCTGCTCCTGCTCAGCGGATAGAGCAGATGCGATTCACTGACTGACTCCTTTGATGTCAACAGGATGAAAGCCACTGCCAAATTGGACTACGGGCTTTCAAGATGATTTGGTGTATTGTTTTCTGATTGCCTTAACAAAGCTACTGTAGCAAATCTACAGATGCCAGGATAATTTTAAGACAACAATTGTCTTTCTTACAGTGGTACTATGTAATTGTGTTGTGACCAGGAAAAAAAAATAATTTTGCCATGCCCTCAGGATATTTCTGGAAGCTGATCTTCTACAATATTCATTTTGATTATGAATCTGACAGGTATACCTGTTAGTTTATCTGTCATGCAGTCAGTCTGGCTTCCTTTGTTATACATGAATATATCATGTAAGATCTAATTTTGATTCAAAGATCTAGAATTGGCTGGGGGGCGATAACTGGCAGTCCTACTCTGAAATGTGAGTATCCAAACTGCAGCATTAGCTCCTATATTTGATAATTCTTTGTGATGTGACCAAATCGCAAATTCAAATATGATATTTTAAAAAAAACTTAGAGGTGTTTCATCTGCATGGGCAAGTCATAGCAAGGTGGGGATCAGTCTCTTCTCCCATGTAACAAGTGATAGGACAAAAAGAAATGGCCTCAAGTTGTGCCAGGGGAGGTTTAGATTGGATTTTAGGAAACATTTCTCCACCGACAGGGTTGTCAAGCATTGGAACAGGCTGCCCAGGGAAGTGGTGGAGTCACCATCCCTGGAGGTATTTAAAAGACGTGTAGCTGTGGCACTTAGGGACATGGTTTAGTGGTGGACCTGGCATCACTAGGTTAACAGTTGGACTCGCTGATTTTAAAGGTCTTTTCCAACCTGAACGATTCTCTGATTCTAAGTCAAGCTTGCTTCTCCCTGACTCCTGCCAGCCCTGTGGATTCTGCTTGTGTAATCTGACAGTGCTGCGGTTCCCGCATCACCAGGAGCAGATGCAGTTGAGTGTCCCTGTAGGTATCTATAAAGATTCTGCAGAACCACGTGGATTAAAAAGGAATAAATGCGTATCGTGGTTAGAAAATGAGCAGGTACCCATCTACTAGATGGACTACAGCACCTTCTGAATAAAAAACTTAGTTGCTGTGCAGACACAGTTTGGAGCACAAATGAACCTTTCAGATGGTTTTCATTAATTTGTCTGTTCTGTTGAACATAGATAAGAACGTTGATTTTTGCTTCCCAGAGAAGAGGACTACATCGATTGCAAACCCCTAGGTATTTTACATATTTATTTCATATTTTACAAACAATTACCTAGAGCTTCTTGAAGATTAAATTAATCAATTTATGCTGAATTGAATCACAACATGTATCTTTACTCTTAAGGTAGGTTTAAAAATAACCAGAAAACATAACTACTGAGACTATAATTGAACAGTATTTATCTTTTTAATCACTTGCTGGATATGTTCTAGGCCTAACATCTATGACTGAATATTCAATAAAACATCAGCAAGATTTTCTTACTAGACTTCTACTTCAGTGCCCAAAACATAAAATAATTCTTACTTACAACTTCTAGTAATCCAGCCACTACTCAGTATTTAGTATGCTGGATCTGTGATAGAAACATATCCCTGCACAGGCAAGCATCTTTGACTTCAGTACAGTATTAAATATCTAATGTTGTGACAATCTTTCAGAAATGTCATCACTCCTGCTTGTCAAACAGCTCTTCAACGCGCTTAAAAACTGGCCGGTAGCAACATGGCTTGGTAGTAGCTCAGCTTAAATAGTGGCTCCGAAGATATTACTTCATCTGCAGATTGGAAGAGACTTTCAATTTCTGTCAGGGTGGTTTTACAAACCATTAAACAAGCTGCCAGCCACAGGGATGCTCTCAGAAAAACCAGGAGGAGCAGGGGTGCTGCTTGCCAGATGACCTGGAGCAACTCCCCCACCGCAGCCCCTCCGCGTCCCTGCTGTGAGTGACAGCGTTCTGATGAGCTGCTCCTTGTGGAGGGTTTCTTCCAGTTAGATAAATATGTAGGCATCCATGTGCTCTGCCTCTCTCTATTTATATTAAAAAAATAATAATCTGAAAAGCTTTTCTACCCGTATTGTTGTTCGACAGTGAAATGGGATAACTGCCCATGGCTCTGATTTATAATCAGATTCCAGATGCAATAGATTGGGCAGCAGATTGTCACTAAACCCACTCCCGCTTAAGCTCGGGTGACAGACGATTCTTTTCCATCAATATGTTGATTTTTTAATTTTAATACAAACAACAAAAGCAGGACCATGGGAAAAAGTAAGGAGATGGATGTGGAACTGAAATTTCTTTTTATCACCAGCTAATTCCCCTTTCCTCTTCAAAACCTGTCCCACCTCCAGTGGCTCTGAATATGGACTTCTTACAGCATTGTGATGCCTGCCTTGTATTTTGACTGTTTGAACGTATTCATATTTAATCAGAGTATTATTGTGTATTTTTCCAGGTACTACCTTGCCTGCAGCTATGGCAGCAGTCTTTTAGAAAAGTCTTTTAAACTGTAATTAAATAAAATACAAAGAAAGAGTGCAGAAGCTGTTCATTGAGGACAAGAGCATTCAAGATGCAAGAGGTGCTATTTTTTTCTGTTGACCTCTGATAATTTGCATAAATCACCTGCCTTAGTTTATCCAGCTGTTAAATTGTTATAAGAACATGTTTCTCCCCTAAAGGGTTGTGAATAGAACTCATTAATGTTTCATAAACACTTTCAAATACTTCTGTAAGATCACCCTATTCATAATGGGTCACACTAATGAAATCTACTGATAAAAGATGAAAACCAGGTATTATTATAATATTTTTCACTTTCAAAGACAAATATTTTGATGGAGTATAACAATCATGGTGCAATAAGAAATTTATCATAATTTTTAATTAAAGCATTATTTCTAATTAAACCAGCATTAATTCCATAGCAATAACATTAATTTTTCCATTGACAAGCCAATCAAAATTCTGACATGGATAGTCAGAGATTTTGTAATTAAATTCTTTATAACACATCCCAGCTCTGATTCTGATTATTATCCATCTCGGTACACAGTGCTGCCAGCAGCTTTCCACAATAATTTGATAATTTCTGAGAGAGCAGCCATTCATTTATAAGCCAACCTCCCCACCCCCCATGATATAAACCTCTCGCGACAACAAAGCCTGGATTTTCGTCTCTCTTCAGTCTCAATTGAGAAGGTTATTGCCTATTTCCAGTGACTCCTGCAATGGGCCAGAGGCATCTGCATAAGCCAGGGGTTGACCAGCAGTGTTTACCCATGTGCTTTATTCTCACCTCCCATAGGATTTATGGAGGGCTTTGCTGGGACCAGGAGAGTGTGGGACACCCAGAGTGTGAGGGCAGGGTGAAGCATGACAGATGTACTGTGATACACAAAACCCCTCTCACAAGGCATGAACAGCCAGGCTAGCGACTACTGCACAGACACAGCCAGGAGCTGGAGTTTGCCCTCTTCTAAATCATGGAGATTTCAAAGATTTGATGTATTACTTAAAGTTTTAAAAAAATGTAACTGAATTTTGAAAGGTAGGGTCTCTCTCAGACAGGTCTGAGGATACTTTCAGCTTCTTTGGAAAAGGATCCCTATGGGTAGTGCTTAGCATCTTTTGGAGGATGCTCAGTTCTCCAAAGCTGGGCATGAGCTACAGACTGCCTACACTCAAATGAAGTTTAAACTTGCTCCAGCCAAAGTCAGTGAAGTTAAGGCAACTAGAATTTCATAAATACATATAACATATTATTATCTACTGTCTTTCAGGTCTTTTTTTCTCTGTTTTCAGTCCTGGGACTGCCTAATAGATGTTAGTTTTGTTCAGACAACGTTCCCCAAAGAAGTGTCTTCTGGAGAGAGGTACCTGTGCAAAGAAGTCCTTCTCTGTAGGAATTCCTGTATTTGTAGTTAACTGATCTTAGGGAAGAACTTGAGAATGCATGTTATGTGAAGCAGAAAAGCTGAAATGATAACAGCAAATTGTTTCAACACTGCAGAAATTAATTTGCAGCTAGCTTTTTAATTTCCAATTCCAATGAAAATTAAAAAGTTGCTGCAGAATATTTTGATTTGCCTGAAACTCTGTTTCCACCAGGAAAATAAATCAGCAAGTGGAATCCTGAATCCTGCTGGTGATATGCAAGGCTATTTGACTTCAAGCCTCCTTTCTTAAAAAAAATGTTTTTTGAGGAGGCTTTGTTGGAGGCAGGTAATGCACCCAGCAGTTTAGAAGGAAAGTTCAGCTTGAGTGCATTGCATTTTCCTCCAGTGGAGCCTTTCAGGCAGCCTGCAAATACAGGCATCTAATTTAGGAGCTCCAACACTCCTGTTTATATGTAAATAAAACACTTCACTGTGGATTTTCCTCAATGCCACATGATCAGTTTTTGCAGTAGGAAGGAGATGATCAGCAATGTATAAAGATTATTATGTGGCAGAAAGAACATTGTGACTGCCCAGTGATGTTTCCTTTATTAATTGCCTGGAAAAACAAATTTTAGCTCTTTAAGAAAGCAAGCAGGCTCAGATTTACAGGTTTACCATATAGCCATGAGGTTTACATGCTTGAAAGACAAAAAAGCACTTTTAAACACAGATGATTGATATTCACTGGAAGCAAACTGATAAAAGTTTACTCTGTCCAGAATGAAGTGAAGGCTACATTTGGCAGGAGTTCCTGTGAGGAGCACTGCTGAAAAAACATAGTTTTTCCAACTTAATGTACAAGTCTGTTACCTGTTAATCTGAATAGCTTTCAAGAATACCAAAGGTAATAAGTAACACTGCTGTTGCTGCTTTATGAGAAGTTCTGAGGTCCTGAGGAAGCCACTTTCTTTGCTACTGCCCTACTGAAAGCTATGCGATTTTAAAATGTGTGTCAGAGTGTGCCTAGAAATACCTTTTTCCTGGAGAGATCAAAAATTATTAATCTCTACAATGACTGGAAGAAAGTAAGTGACTATAAAGGAATATCTACAAACTTACAAACCGTGGAGCATTAGATCAAACAGCTCACCCCTCCACAGTCAGCTATGGGGACACAGCTGGTCAGTAGCTTACAGAGTGGCCCTTCTCAAAACGTCTTCTGTTCTTGTCTCGAAAGTACATGAGGCTTATACCAGCTATATGGATGACTTTCTGGACCTTTGACTTTTAGGAAAAAAAAAAAAGCAAAATGTTCCTTTGCAAGCCTCATTACCATGGAAAGAAACTTTTCTTGCAAGCTTTCTATTTTGCACAACACTTTTTGAAGTTCTGCCAACTGTACCAACAGCAAAACAACTGGATTGTGCTTAACAGAAGTTAAAAATATGATGCACGTGTCCCAGAAACTATGACCATGTTGTTGACCCTTGTAACGCAGCCATGGCGCAACTGCAATAAAACATACTCCTTTTGGTTACAGGAGATCTACAGCTCCCACTGACACCTGGAGGTGAAGCACCCTTAAAAGTATGCGAATGGTGATCCAGATGAAGCAAAATCTCCACCAGAGCAGCTGAACCCTACTCTTCTGAAGAGATGGAATGAGACAGCAAAGGGCCTTGACTTCGCCCACGGCACCCGCAGAGCCTGAGCGGTCCCCCGTGAGCTGGAAGCTGCTGACCTGGCAAAGCACTGTCAACCGAAAGTGACAGCGGCTTCTGTCACCTCTTATCTTCTCTGCAGCTCAAGGACCAAAAGTAAAAACCTCACTGTGGAGAAGATGTCTTCTGAGTGTCTGACAGAACCTGGCCATTCCATTGCTATGGTCCCTATGCACCAGAGGAGACACTGTCTTTATGCCACTGAAACAAGAATTGGGGACTCCTTCAAAAAACTGGAGCTGCACTGTGAAAATGTCTGGTAGATGCATTCACTGCTAGGACATGCTAGATGTTTCTCACTGTTATACTCAAAAAGGGCTGCGATGTTCATTCTTCTATTTTAATAGCTTTCCTGTTGTCAATCCATAAACTCAATGAAGGAAGTTTTGCTGGCTGGCTGCACCACCTTGCCAAGGGAACAGGCCTGTTCTGTACAGGGTTAAAATTGTACAGGCAAGATTATGTTTTTATTAGATACATTGTACTCCCTTATTAACCAGACTAGCACTGATGGATTTAGCTGTGTGGAGGAACACAGAACCGTGCAGCTTCGGGCATCAGCCACCGCTGTCACCTAGGGCTGGTTACACGGGTGAGCAGCCGTCGGAACTGTGGTCTTCCGAACCCGCATGCAGACCTGAGTGTTCTAGAGAAGGCTTTCCAGACATCCATGCCTGCTCCTGCACTCCTCAACATCTACATTTTTGTGTTAAGTTGTTCTGTGATGATTATATCTTTGTAGGACAAGCTCCTTTTTTTTGCTTAGATGAAAAGAATCATTACACACCTGATGATTTGGAAGTGCTGCTGTAACATTTCCAGTCGCCACTAGTAACTAATCAACATCAGAGCAAACCCGGTGGAGAACTACTTACTATCACTTTTTGCTGCCAACGAGTCCAAAATAAATCTCATCTGAAGCATATGGGCATAGCTTTGGACTTTAAAATTAATCTACCTTTAAAATTAATCTGAAAAATATATAAGAAGACATCAAAACTGATGTCTAGTCTCCTGAGAAAATACTCATGCCAATTCACACATACCTAGAAATATGTGGGCTGAGTGTACAGTGTTTGCACTGAACAGATCTCTGGTTGCGTGACTGAATTAAATGAAGAAAATAAAAAATGTTTACCCTTTGTGACACCCATTTTGCAAATCTTTTTAGGATCACCAGGCTTTTAAAGCGTGTGCAGAATCTCCATCCAGTCTTCTGAGCCACTGGTGTCCCGAGAAGACCTCTTACAGTCAATATCACTGAAAAGTCTCTAAGCATGAAGCCATCCTGGAAACTACAATCTGCACTGAACTGTTTCAGGGTACTGCAGAACATCTTATACCTTTGGAAGGTGAGGACAATCTGAGAAAAAAGACTGGTCGCAAGCTGTGGACTGAATCACGAATCAGTGCTGATGACAACTATTTGTCAGATGTGTTTTACACTTAAAAAAACAAGCAGCTTCCAAAATTGTCTGTTCAAGGCTCACTGATCTGAATTTAATTATTCAAACATTTCCTGTAATTTCTTTCAACATAGGAATGATGGCCTTTAGTATGATTCTTATCAAGAGAATTAGACTCTTGTGTCTCCCCAGCAGACTTAGCTCTCTGCTGTGTTAACTAGGAGATCCCTCCATTACTTTATAGTATTAGCTCCAAAGTCCAGGTAACGAGGTTACCTAAATCCAGTAAATGCATACTAAATGGCAATGTCAACAGTTTAACAATCTAGTTACAAGCAGTAAGTTACAAAAGAAGTCAAGTTGTCTCTTTTCTTAGTTTTCCCCTTAATGGTCTCATTAGTTTTTGTAGTTGGGCACAGCAGTTAATGGCCTCAGCAATAAATCCAGCAAAGTGAGGTTTTGAATCATCAAGGTAGATCTGTGCTACTGGTTTGTCTTGTTATTTTCCATGTTGACCTCTGCTACCTTTATTTAGGTCATGCTCCCTTAACTTTAACTGTTTCAGAGTCTAATAAGCGATATCTAACTCCGAAATATTAAACTTTGACCAAATACATGCCAGGTCACTGAGTGCTCCAGGCTCTACAAAGCGATGTATCAAGGCCTTCCAGGATTACAAGAGCTTAAAATCACAAACGTTTGAAAACTGTGACAGTAAAACCACAGTTTCTCTGCATTTGGCTCTTGCGGTTCTGAACTTTATTATTGTTCTGGTTTTGCCAGCAGCCTTACAAGGGTCAGAGAGCCTCTTCTAAAAACCAACACAAAGCTTCCCATTTTTTAATGATAGCAGTCAAATACCAGAGAGCTTAAGGAAGAATGGCAAGGAAAACAAAAATCACAATCAAATCTCGACTGGCAATGATGTGCCTGACACAAAGATCCTTCATCATGATTTCAAGATCTCTGTAGTATGATAATAACCAGATCGCTGATAAAAATCAGCTTTTGTGTGTCATTCACTGTGGTGTTTATTGAGTCCGGTGACGTTCAGCCAGTGTACAACTGGAGTAAAACAGCCATGAATCACGCCCTTGAAGTGCTCTTTAGTGTAGCCACTAACACTTTATAATGTTGTCCAGAAATCCAGAAGAATGATTTAGTCAAAGCATGGCTTCTATTTAATTTTTATTAAACTTGGCTCTCTGCCTAAACTCTTGGCATTTTGAAGAGTGAACTTAGGTTAGAATATATTGCTTTATCAGGAACATTTGTAACCTTTATTGATCCGCTCAGGTAAAAGCACAGGGTAAAAGTTCTTTATTATTGATGCGGAAAATATTACTTCTCCATTGCTTTTCAGCCCACAAACATCTGTCACTTTCCCTTGATAAATTCCCTTACATTTTGCTTGTTCTGAGCCTAGAAATCCCATCCACAGTTATTTTGTGGAATCTAGGTGTTTTTCCGTATCCAATCATAGAATAGTTTGGGTTTGAAGGGACCTTTAAAGGTCATTTGGTCCAACCCTCTTGTAATTAGCAGGGACATCTTCAGGTTGTCCAGAGCCTCATCCAACCTGACCTTGAATGTTTCCAGGGATGAAGCTTCTACCACCTCTCTGGGCAACCTGCTCCCATGTTTCACCACCCTCAAATAGTTGAATTAACATTGACTTGCAGCACTTTCTCCACACCTAACTTATGAATACAATTGTTTTGCATGAATACAGCTTACCATGGTTACTCATCTTCTCAGATCAACTTGGTCTTTTCCTGAAGCTTCGGGGAACCCCCACTGAGATCCCTGAATCAGGGATCTTCACCCCAGGACAAGCATCCTTCTGGAGAGCACTGCAGCTCCACTGCCTGCTCCTTCCCACATGTGCATCTTTCTGGAGGAGAGTCACTGGCAGCAGAGATTGCTGAGCACAGCTTCACTTTCTGATTTTATTGCCCCTGATTTTATTGATCCTGCCTCCCCTCTCCTGGGGCTGTGAGAGCTGAGCTGCCACCAGCAGTGGGGAACCAAAACCTGTCCCAGAAGTTGTAGGTGTAATATCAAGGCTAATGATTTTTCCATTTTGTGTGCTGCCTGATACTTGATGTCTCTAGTCACTGCATCTGACAGTTCCAGCGGTGTAAGTAAATTTTCATACCTGTCACAAGCCCTGTGACCTGGCCGTGGCACGGGGAATCTGGCTCGGTGCCTCCGCCCTTGCCAGGGCTGCCATTCCAGTGCCCTTTTTGCTCTTATGACTTCTGAGGCAGAAGAAGCCTCACAAGGTTTTCGGTCAGCGCATGGCTGTCACGTCTCATTTTGCCTAATACACATCAAAGTGATACCTTCAACAAGTGCATTTTCCTATGCCATTTGTCGATTTCTTCTTTCTAATCCTACCTGCTGGGATCCAAATTGTCTCCACGCTGGTCACTGGCGCAGAGAAAATTTCACTGGCTATTTTCTGTGTCTGAGCACAGGTTTTTTTTTAGTTATTAGCATTTGAAGGAATTATAGATTATTATTTATCTATGAGTCTTCTGCATGCATGAGTATGTGTTCACTCCATTTGTATTAATTGTTCATTCCTGTCTGGGCTGCATGTTAAGTTTAAGAGTATTTGTTTGCATATTGAGGGTAATATCATTCACCCTTGAACAAGCAAGGTGTGTCTGTGTGCATGCAAGCAGGTTAATGCATTCATCTCTTCATATATGTGCAGCATGTTCCTGTCTGTGTTACACAAAGGTGAGCTAATGTGATTTTTTTCTTCCGCATGCAGTATGTCTCTGTCTGCGGGTCAATACTTCCCAGCAGCCTGCTGTTTGAACCACACACTTGGTAAGGAAGACGGCACTGCTTCCCAGTGGAGAACATTTATTTTAGGTTCTCATTTTCAGAAATGAATTCAAGATGATGCTCCACCATTATGAAAAAAGAAAAACAAAAGAAAAAAATAAGAAAAAAAAGTGTTTCATCTGACTGAACTATTCACTTGGATTGAGAGCAATGTTGTGCTCCCAGTGCACTGAAGAACATCTCTGGGTCCAGAGGGTGGGATCCATCTCACCTGTTGTTGGACATTGTAAAGTCACAGAATCACAGA
>NW_009696337.1:0-710 GCF_000703405.1 Apaloderma vittatum | reverse complement strand
CTGATTACACAAGCAATTTCCCTGTAATCATGCCAGGTTACCAATCTCTGCTTCCACGCTTTGTGTGCTCCCCTTCCTGGATGCAGTGTCTTTGAGCTTGGAGGAGATAATCCTTGAAGGTCAATCAGCTTTCCTGGGCTCCCAGTCCCTCCAGGGCTTTATCTCACGGCACTCTACCAAGGAGGTTCCGGAAGTGGCGAAAGTCAGCTCTTCTGAAATCAAGGGTTTCAAGCTTGCTGAGCTTCCCCCTCTTAGCTTCCCTTAGGATCTAAAACTCCAGCATCTCATGGTCACTGCAGCCAAGGCTACCCACAAGTGTAGCATTTCCCACCAGCCCTTCCCTATTGATAAGAATGAGGTCCAACATGGCACCTCTCCTCATTGGTTCCTCTATCACTTGGAGAAGGAAGTTGTCATCTACGCATTCCAGGAATCTCCTGGATTGCTTATTCCCCGCCGTGTTGTTCTTCCAATTGATGTCTGGGTGATTAAAATTCCGCATGAGGACCATGGCTTGTGATTGAGCAGCGACTCCTATCTGCTTATGAAGGGCTTCATCCACTTGATCCTCCTGATTAGGTGGTCTGTAGCACCCCCCCACTGTAAAGTCTCCTACCCTTCCTTTGACCCTGATCCACAGGCACTCGGTTTTTTCATCATCACTTGTCAGGTGTAGCTTCATGCATTCTAGCCTTTTATGGACATAGAGG
>NW_009696336.1:0-6885 GCF_000703405.1 Apaloderma vittatum | reverse complement strand
AAAAAATTAAGAACATAAAGAACTTTGTCCAAACATGCCTGTGGTGGTTCCTGAGCCATTCCCCCTTTTTGTTTTTGAAGCATGTGCTTCAGTGTGCCATGAGCATATTCAGTGATAGCTTGGCCTGTGGGTGAGTGGCCATTTTTTCCATTTCACCTAACTGCCTTTTGTCAGAGGCAGCTAGCAAAATATCATCCATATAATGGTAACAATAGTCTTCCGGAAATGCTTTTCGAACAGGTGACAATACTTGTGCAACAAACCACTGGCAAATCGTTGGCGAATTTTTCATGCCCTGCAGCAGAACTTTCCACTGATATCTTTTTGAAGGTGCCTCATGATTGACAGAAGGCACAGAAAATGCGAATTTCTCTTTGTGTTGCTCTGCCAATGGTACTGTGAAAAACCAGTCTTTTAAGTCCATTACAATTATGTTCCACTCCAAGGGGATCATGGCCAGAGAGGGGAGACCTGGCTGCAAGGCTCCCATGGTGGTCATTACAGCATTTACCTGCCTCAGGGCATGTAAAAGTCGCCACTTGCCGGACTTCTTTTTAATGACAAACACTGGAGTATTCCAAGGACTGTGAGAGGGTTCGATATGTCCCGCAGCCAATTGTTCTTGTACTAAATCCTGCAGGGCCTGTAATTTTTCACAATTCCGGGGCCACTGATCCACCCACACAGGTTTGTCAGTGAGCCAAGTCAAGGCGAGGGTGGGCCGTTGAATGCCCTGCAACACAATGGCCCCCATCAAAACTCCATGGTAATTTTAACTCCCCACTGGGAAAGACAATCTCTACCCCATAAGGTCAATGGGACATATGTCACATAAGGCTGAATTGTAGCTGTCTGGCCCTCTGGGTTAGTAATAAGAACCATATTAGTTGACATTACACTCTGAGCAGGAGCAGCACCACCCAGGCCAACCACCCCCACTCCCGTGTTACCAACAGGCCAGGTAGATGGCCATGAATGCTGAGATATTACAGTTACGTCTGCTCCAGTGTCCAACAGTCCTGACAGCTGCATCAATGACGGAGAATGTCTTTTCATTGTGACTGTACAAAGCAGCTGTGGCCATTGAGAGGTAACTGATTGAGACCAAAACACTTGATGCAAGCCAGTCGATCCAAACACTCCGTTTCGTTGTTCTTTTTGCTCTGTATTGGGAACACAACTTAAAAAAGGAACAAGTTGAGTAATTTGTGTCCCCTTTGGGATAGTCAAAGGGGAAAATGGTGTCGAAACCATAGCACAAATTTGTCCCGTATAATCATCATCAGTAACACCAACATGTACAATAATGCCATTAACTGTACTACTTGATCGTTCAATTAAGGCACTTAATCCTCCTCCTATGGGGCCAAAGGCATCCATAGGAACTTTCATAACTTCTTTGGTTACAATGGTTATTGTGTTGGCGGTGGACATATCCATCCCTGACGATCCACTGTTTTTCCCGGTGAGGCGGTCACAGAGGGAAAGGTTTGCTGACCCACGCTGAGAAATGAGTTGGTGAGAGGCATTTGTGTCTGTGCGTGTCCCCTCGCACTCTTCTTCCTGTTTCCCAAGAGGGGCTGTCCACTAGGATGATATTTTGATCTGCATTGTTTTGCAAAATGACCAGTCTTTCCGCAACGATAGAAAGTCACTCCCTTTGCATTAGCATCGGGACTATTTGTTTTCAATGGTTGTTGTGGGCATTTACCTTTGAGATGTCCTTCTTGACCACACCCATAACATTTTGGGACCGCTTTCTCTCTAAGAACTGTGGGGAGAGCTGCCATCTTGTGTTCAATTGTACCAACTTTCGCACGGGGGGAGACCGTATCAGCAGCAGAGGGATCTCCTGGCAAAGCTTCTATTATTTTTTGACAATCTTCATTTGCATTATCTTCTGCTAACTGTTTAACTAATACCTGTCACAGCCCTTCATCATCGACCTCGTTTTCAATTGCCTCAGCTGCTTTTTCTACAAACTGTGAGAAGGGTTCCTTTGGATTTTGCTGTATAGTAACATATCGCCGCCATGGCTCAGCCATCTCCATGGTTTTTATCAACGCAGACATTCCAATCTGCTGAGTCTGTTCTAATAAAAGTGGAGCCCACTGTGCCTGAACTTGGGGATTATTGAAAGCATTAGTTCCCATTAATGCATCAACTCCTGCTCCTTGTCTTGGATCTCCCTGAGGCAGCTGCGTATTTTCTACAGCTGATTTTTCTGCTAATCGTCTCCAGGTTGAGTAAAAAAACGAATACTGATCTGGCTGAAACAGTACTTGTGCTAAATACGCAATATCATATGAACACAATAAATCTGTATTGATTACTCGTATAAGCTGCATTACCTCTGGAGAATTAATGCCAAATTTTGCTACCTTTGCCTGCAGATCTTGGACTACTCTCCAAGCAGAGAGTGCTGATCGCGCTGCCTTGTGTTCGGTGCCGCTTTAAACACTGGATATGCCATAGTTTCAAGGTCAGGGGGTTCCAGATCAGGGCACATTTCTCGTGGAAGTTCAAGCTTCTCCAGCAAATTCCAATCTCCTACTTCAGCAGCTTTTTCCTGAACTTGCTTCCAAAATTGTGCGGGATTACTGGATACAGCGGTCACAGTTGCTGAGGGTAACATCCAGGGGGCTGCCTTTCCTGTTCGCTTTTCTGGGCAACAGGCGGGACCACCCTCCTGTGTACATGATTGAAGAGGGACTCTCCTCCCTTCATCTTCACTGGTAACACTGTCTGGCAAGGGAGGGTACTGAGAGGCAACCGCAGACGGTTGGGCTGAAAAACCTCCTTTCATATCAAAAGGGTCTGGCGGGGTTCCAACACATCTGCCTTCAGATATTAACTCCACTAACTGCTGTGCAAGTGTCTTATAACTTGGTTTATTGTCTCAAAAGTGCTGCGGGAAAAGCCATTTGCTCTCTGACAATTTTTGTGTCGGAGAGGTTGAATCTGATTTTTTGTCTGAGTCCGAGGGAGGAGGGAGCTGCAAAGCCTCCATCCTTCCTTCAGCCTCCTCCATTTTTCTCTTGTGGCAGGTCCCAGCAGCCACCTCCCCCAAAATCTCCTGTAATTCTTTTTCTTTTAACTCTTGCTCTGCTCTCATTTCTTTCAGAGTCTCACTCAATAGTCGCCAAGTAGTGGCTAACTCAAAAGCGTCCTTCGACCCTAACGAAATTGCGTCCCATAACTTCTGCCCCACCTCTTGCCAAGCAGAAACACTGAAAGTGACAGATGCAGACACTTCAAATCCCTGCTTTTTACTCCACAGTAACACAGGCTGTACTGCAAAATCATTGTACTTGACCCCTCTTTTAGCAAGGAGAGCTTTCCAGAGGCACAAAATAGAGTCCTCCTCTTTAGAAATATGTTGGCCCGTATTTCTTAAATCCTGTTCCTGGTGGCTCACCTTTCTAGATGTCTTAACTCAGGTCCGGACCAAAGCAGACTCCCTCTGCTCTCTGCTACACCGGGTTCCGTCTCCGCTGCACGTCGTCCTGCACCTCAATACTCTGTTTTTTCTTATCACATCACGGTTTGGTTTTGTTTTTGTTTTTTTTTTTATCATGTAGTTTTTCTTATCACGTCATTTTAATTATTTTTTATCACGTTGTCACGTCATCATGTCCACACGTCAGGGTCACCAGATGTCATTGCATACACAGGCAGCACACAACTAAATGGTGATCAAAGTGGCTCAAAAATGGCTGGGTTTCTCTACAAAGATGGCTGCTTTACTATACAAAGGATGTGCCTTTATACATAGCCTAACGTAGTAGCAGAAGGTAGTGTGGCCTTTGCTTATAGGTTAAACACTTGTTTTTCAAGTTCTAATTGGTTAACACTTAGCAGCTTCCGGCTGGGCTCATCCCTCCGGATCTTGAGGGCGAAGGTTCCACAAACGTGTCCAAGCTCAGCACATAACTTCCCATCTCAAGGGTACACTGGGAATTTGTCAAGGTCAATGTCTTCAACCAATGCCAGGTTATCAGCAGTCCAGCTGCTGTCCCCCACATTAATGTTCTTTCAGGAGGACAAAAATACTTCTACTTCAGTGTGCCTTTTAGCTTTGCAATTTGTAACTGTGATTTCAGTTATCAGGCAGTGATAATTAGAGGTCTATGTAGAATGTGGTGATGAATCCTACAGTTTGCTAATTTTTCTTCTTGTAGTAAGCTTAAAGCTCTACAAAATCTAATTCTCTCTCTCTGTGTTAGAAGAAGAGAGTTTTATATTAAAATAATTAAACAGTATTGTAGTGGCAAGGCTGCTTGGGTTCTTCATTGCAAGCAAGGCAACAGGCAGACCCACAGGGAGGTGGGATGTGGTGTTCCAGTGACCAAAACAGGAGCCAAATGACAGTCTGCTCGTGTGATTATTAACAAAAAAAAAAAATCAAAGGAGGTTTACTGTCATGTCCCTTCTTGTTATTCTTTATTTCAATTCTTCTGAAATATCCGCCCTAACACATTTAGTCCTTTTATCTACTCTTATAGTGCTTTTATTCTAAAAAAAGCTAGGCTGTATGTGGGTGGAAACACCTATAGTACGCTGTCTGGACAGTAACAATGAAACACAGTACTACTACTTTTTTCCCTTACCCTGTATTAGAATTATAGAATCATCATAGAATCATAGAATGGCCTAAGCTGGAAGGGACCTTAGAGATCATTTTAATAGCACTTCTTAGGACAAATTCTCTTCTTTCTTAAACATTCTCTTTTCTGTAAACTCCTGTCCCTTCAATATCTTTCTTTAAGTTATATGACTTTTCATGTTTTGTCTGAGTTTAGCCTGAAATTGCATCTTGTTTAGTCCAAAATCATATTACTATCTCAACACATAGATTTCTAATTTGAAAATATTTTTTGTGTGATCTGCATAAGCCCCTTCCTTCAACATCGGGATATTTATTAGGTGGTTTATTGAACTTCAGGAGGGATTATCAAATTTCCCATGTCAAACTTTCACTGTTATCCCCTTGACATGGAAATAAATTGATTAGTTAGGTAAGTGTGAAATGTGAAAATCTTTAGTGCTTAACTATCGGGATATCTCAAGAGGATCCTGAATTGATCTGACAAAATCTTGTAAAACTGAGTAGAAGTTCACTGACATGGGATAAAGAACATTATTCAATTGTCTTTATGAAATACTTTGTCTTGACTGTTCATAAATAATTTTTCTAAACTGTACTGTCAAATCTTAACTGACATTATATAGCTTGTCTATTTTAACATATGACTTTCCCAAATACAAAAATATATCCCAACTAATAAAGATTGTCAGTGAGAATACCATATATATGTTTCTTGCTTCATCAGAGATTGAATTAAAAATATGCAAATGCTCATTTGCCATTTGTTTGATTGGAGTCTTCATTTCTACTTCTTTTGAAGAGCCCTTGCTCTTGGCAGAAGACTTAAGCTGAATTATTCTGTTTTGTACATTATAAAATTTTCAGTGGATATAGAGCTTAGGTATGCAAATAAATAGTACAGAATTTACATGTGCTACCAATATATTTTTCCAACCTTACTTTGTAATAAGAAAAACCCTCAGACCTGAATTCCTGGAAAAATCTTGAAAGCAATATGCTGAAATAAATCTGGTGACTTTGTGAATATCTTGTATGTCTTCTTGGGTTTTTTGTTGTCATATTCATGTATTTTAATTTTAAATGTAGGGTTTGGGGTTTGAGATGTTTCTGCTCATCTTGTGTGATTTTATTTTCCTTTGATAATCTGCTAAAGAAATACCAAGAAAAAGGTGCTTCTTCAGAACTGAATACATTGCAATTCATGTTGCAGAATGGGTTCTGAAGGACTGCCCGTAGAGAGAAAAACAATAAAGGCAATTCTGTGATTTATGTGTTTTCTTCACAGCTACTCTTCAGCAGTTGATTTCAGACACAATGGTGCGCTGGGCCCAGGAATCAGTGATAGAAGACCCGGAGTTAGTGAGGGCCATGTTTGTATTGCTGCATCGACAATATGACGGCATTGGTGGCCTGGTTCGAGCCCTACCGAAGACCTACACAATAAATAGTGTGTCTGTGGAAGACACAATCAATCTTCTGGCATCCCTTGGTCAGATCCGTTCCCTGCTTAGTGTCAGAATGGGAAAGGAGGAAGAGAAACTTATGATTCGTGGATTAGGGTAAATAACCAGAGTGTTTATTATTTACATATATTTGTCATTATTTGCTTTATGATGATGTTATTTTTTGCTTTATGATTATGGCCAAGGCTATATGTGAACTCTGAATGTGAATAGTCTATGTGTAGACACTGGTATCAATTTTGTAGTACCTTCAGCTGCCAGATACAGCCTTTGCAGCAATATATGTATCATTTTTGGGGAGAAGCAAATGACATCTATAAGACTTTCTGTGAATGAAGTTGAAAACATCTATGTAATATTTAATGATATCAAGAAATAGACCTTGTTACTCTATTTTAAACCGTGTGGCTGTGAAGAATCCTACCAAGAACGCTGTCCATTTTATATGAATGCAGTGGCTGGTAGCTGTTGACACATATAATTCCCCTGAGCAGTCAGCTAATAGAATTGTATCTGCCTGTGTCTGTACATATGACTTCTTTTTATTGCACTGAATGTAGCTGGTACTAGTTGCAGTATGAAGTAGTTCATCCAGTCTTGTTTTTCCCAATTGTATGATTAAGTCTTGTATTGTATGAAGAAGTCAGAGAGTTGCAGTAAATGGGGCAGAGTCCAGTTGGAGGCCTGTGTCTAGTGGAGTCCCTCAGGGGTAAGTGCTGGGGCCAGTGCTTTTCAATATATTCATCAATGACCTGGACGAGGGATTAGAGAGCGCTGTCAATAAGTTTGCTGATGAAACAAAACTGGGAGGAG
>NW_009696335.1:0-19988 GCF_000703405.1 Apaloderma vittatum | reverse complement strand
TCTTTCACTAAAGCATCATGCCCAAATGTGCTTAAAAAATCCTCCTTTTGCCGTGTGTACAGTCATTGTAATTGCACTTTTTCTGACCTATTCGAAGCAGGTTAAACATCTATTCATTTGCTTCGATTGAATAAAAGCACTTAGCACAGATTATAAATGCTTAAATACTACTGCATGTAAAGAACATCTTTCAGAAATAAAAATCAAGCTACTGAAATTGTGTCACACGATTTAAATTCTTCCTGTTATTGAGACACTACTGACTATGAGCTTATTACTTCACAACAGTGCCCATAACAAAAAGGAAGATTGTGATCTGAATGCTAGGAGTAGCATGGGTTTAAATCATTTCCATTAATATCTGGGATTCTTGATTTTAGTTTTGAAATCAGAAATATTGAAGAAAAACATAAGGTTAGAGAATCAATCCTCATTGATGATGACGTCAAAAGCACAAAAAACGGCTAAAATTTCACACATGTTCCAACCTATTAAAAAAATGGGCCCTATGAAAATACGTATGATTTTGGAGGTTTGGAATGTTACTCAATAAAGATTTGTTTAGAATCATAGAATTGTAAAGGTTGGAAAGGACCTTAAGATCATCAAGTCCAACCTACAGCCCTACACCACCCTAACACTAAACCAGCTCCTGAAGTGCCACATCCAACTCTTTTTTAAACACGTCCAGGGATGGTGACTCCACCACCACCCTTGGCAACCCATTCCAGTGCTTCAGAACCCTTCAGCGAAGAAGTTTTTCCTAATATCCAATCTAAACTTCCCCTGGCGCAACTTGAACCCGTTCCCTCTTGTCCTGTCGCTTGTTACCTGGGAGAAGAGACCGACCTAACCTCACTACAATCTCCTTTCAGGGAGTTGTAGAGAGTGATAAGGTGTCCCCTTAGACTCCTTTTCTCCAGGGTGAACAACTCCAGCTCCCCTCAGCCACTCCTCACAACACACGTGCTCTTCATCAGCGTTGTTGCCCTTCTTTGGACACGCTCCAGCACCTCAACGTCTTTTGCATACTGAGGGGCCCAAAACCAGACACAGTACTCAAGCTGTAGCCTCACCAGTGCCCAGTAAAGGGGTAAAATCACTTCCCTGGTCCTACTGGCCACACTATTCCTGATACAAGCCAGGATGCTGTTGGCCTTCTTGGCCACCTGGGCACACTAAATCCTCCGTGACATGGCTTTTTTCATATGAGACAATATAATGTAAGGATACCTGATGATATCAGATGCACACGTTTCAACAACTAAATTTCATGCAGTCGAGACCGATCTATAACCAGTTAGAATCAGAGAGAAAAGCTGTTTGCCATTCTGTCTTTGATAGTGTATGGCATTTCTCCTACTTTGAAATGCTAACATGAGAATGCTGGAGAAACTAACTACAAGGATGCATTTCTAACCAGAAGTAAGAGGTCCATCACATCAATCCCATCAGCTTATAGTCTGTTATAAAAAAAGTCATCCCTATAGTGAATGTAAGAGAACTGGTGAGGGAATATGAAACTATTGATTCTTTGGCTGAACAACACTACAAGTTTGAACAAAGGATCACACCACAAAAAAAAACCCCATGAATCACAGAATCACGCAGAATCACAGAATGTCAGGGGTTGGAAGGGACCTCAAAAGATCATCTAGTCCAATCCCCCTGCCAGAGCAGGATCACCTACAGTAGGTCACACAGGAACGCGTCCAGGCAGGTTTTGAATGTCTCCAGAGAAGGAGAATCCACAACCTCCCTGGGCAGCCTGTGCCAGTGCTCTGTCACCCTCACAGGGAAAAAGTTTTTTTCCAATGTTTTTGTGGAACCTCCTATGGTCCAACTTGAATCCATTGCCCCTTGTCCTGTCACTGGGCATCACTGAGAAGAGCCTGGCTCCGTCCTCCTGACACTCCCCATTCACATATTTATAAACATTAATGAGATCACCCCTCAGCCTCCTCTTCTCCAAGATAAAGAGACCCAGCTCCTTCAGCCTTTCCTCAGAAGGGAGATGTTCCACTCCCTTCATCATCTTTGTGGCTCTGCGCTGGACTCTCTCCAGCAGTTCCCTGTCCTTCTTGAGCTGAGGGGCCCAGAACTGGACACAATATTCCAGATGTGACCTCACCAGGGCAGAGTAGAGGGGCAGGAGGACCTCTCTCCACCTAGTAGCTACTCCCTTTCTAATACACTCCAGGATGCCATCGGCCTTCTTGGCCACGAGGGCACATTGCTGGCTGAAAACAAAATGAAACAACTGATTCTTTGGCTGAACAGGACTACAAGTTTGAACAAAGGATCACAGTAGAAAAAAAAGAAAAAGTCCTAACTAGCCAGCTTCTGAAGCATCAATGAGAAGTTTTAGTTTATCTTTATAAATATTCAGCTTAATAAACTCTTCTTGTTGTCCAAGTTTATTCTAAGACCTTGTCAGCAAGTCTTTGTTGATAGAACAGGCAAGGGTTATGGAGAAGAGTCTGCAGAACAGTTGCTAAAAAGAAACTTGGCTCCAAACTTCAGCAAATGTTGGGTACCAAGACAGAAAAAGAATTAAATTTTGCAGTCAGTCTTATTGTTAGAATACCCTTTGTCCTCTGTACAAATGAATTCACTTTCCTGAGAAAATACAGAAGTCTACCCAATTTGCTGGTGTTCTTTTTCATTTAAAATGAACTTACCGAGTGCCGTCTGCTTTCCAGCTAACTTTGTATGGCTTCTGCTCCAAAAATTTAATATTCTGCTTGTCCATGGAAACAGGCTGTGCCCCAGGAAAACCAGACCTTAAAAAAAAGAACAATGTTTATTAATGTCTGCAATACAGTCAGACAAGGCAACGCATTTTTCACTCTAGACTGAAGTCACACCTTGTACCAAACTTGCTGGAGGTTTAACTTTTGAGTTAGAACATCTTCTCCAATAAGGTATTTTACAAGAGGAATCAAATGCCTATCTGGTAAGAACACGGGTTTCTGTTTATGACAAAACACATTACGTGGAACATCCAGCTTTTAATTTTGCAGGAAAAGATATCTGAATTTAAAATTACTAGAAGAATTATAAGCATCAGCAAGTTAGGAAACACTGTGAGCAACTTCCCGAATTGTCAGCTTTGGAAAGGAAGAGTTCATAACGAGAACTAAAAATCAATGTTCTCATTAACATTATACACAAATCCAAACACAATCCAAACCCAAAGATTACACCTTAGTATTGAAGTGTAATAGCTATTATATATACAAGTCTACTACTCCTTAAGCAGGTACTAAATTTTAGACAAATACCTGGGATAGACTACATCTGGAATTTGCAATTAATCTGAAAACATTTTGTTATGTCAATGGAAAAACAGTTCTAGAACCTTGTTTCTTAATATCAGTAACCAACCATTCTGTTTCATAGTACAATTAAAGATCCTCACCTGTTTCTCTCATGAAGCTTGCTTTTTTTTTATTAAACAATTCATCCAAAAATTGTCACCTCTTTCATTTTCACAATGAGCTGTTTCCTTTTGCAAAACTAGAAATGTAACATGTCTAGACAGTACAAATAAACAAGTTCTAAATGTTATCATACCCTTCCCATCCACAGAACTGCTGACATTTTTGTCGTATTCCTCCTAACTTTGGTTGTGTTGTCACCTGGGTCACACATTTAACTGTTATTCCTTCCAAGAAAATTGCACCCTAAATTAAAACAGAAAAAATAAAATTAGTATTTAAGCCTTCATAAAAGCATATAAAAACACATCAATGTAAGATTGTTTGGTTTTACAACCCGACTCCAATGAGCAACACTAGCTAAAATATTCCTTAAAGATTTACCCTAAATACCAAGATACATCAGCTGAGCTTTGCCATTAAGCTAATTAGTGAGCCATATTAGGAACCCAGGAAACAAAATGTGTTATTTACAGGGGAAAAATAAAATAATGATTACATAAAAAAAATAAAAAGAAGATAAATGGTAAGGGATACACACTGTTTAGTTAGTACTTTCAAGAAAGTTCCCACAGCAAGCTACGCCATCAGTTCAACTCATTTTTCACTCATAACTAAAATGTTGTGATTTAAAAAGAAAGTATCAAGTGTTTAACAGTAAATTGGTCACATATGGAATGTGCAGCAATCAATCATCCTTAGGATGCAAAATAATACAGTTGCAAGAAAATGTATGTGAACCTTTTGGAATTTCATGGTGTTCTGCATTAATTTGTCATAAAATGTGATCTAACCCTAATCTAGTTCAAGAGTATTGACAAATGTGCCTAAAATAATAACATAAAAATAATTTTGATCCTCCACATCTTTATTGAGCACACTCATTCAGCAATCAAAATACTAGTGGAAAAAGTAAGTGAACCTTTGAGCTGACCTCAGAAAAGCTAATCGAAGTCAGGTTAACCTTGGGTCTTGTTAAGCAAATGAGTTTGGAGGTGTGGACTAGAGCTATGTTGACTGATAAAAAACACTCAAACTTTTCTGAGTTTGCTCCACACAAGATCTATTCTTATGTGAGCCGTGCCTCGCCAAAATGAGCTTTCAGAGGACCTACGGTCAAGAACTGTTGATTTACATAAAGCTGGGAAGGGTTACAAAGTGATTTAAAAGTCCTTAGAAATTCACCAGTCTACAGTTATGCAAACAATCAGAGACACTTTGGGACTGTGGCTACTCTACCAAGTGGGTGTCCAGTCAAAATGACCCCAAGCGCACAATGAAGACTCATCAATGAGCCAAAGAGTAAAAGGCATCATTTCCCTCCCTAGAAGAGGGACACTGAAGTGCTGGAGAGGGTACAGAGGCAGGCTACCAAGCTGGTAAAGGATTTCAAACATATCTCTTACGAGGAACGGCTGAGGGATCTGGGGCTGTTTAGCCTGGAGGAGACTGAGGGGAGACCTCATCGCTCTCTACAAATGCCTGAAAGGAGGTTGTAGCAAGGCAGGAGCTGGTCTGTTCTCCCTAGTGGTCAGTAACAGGACAAGGGTAAATGGCCTTAAGTTGCACCAGGAGAGGTTCAGGTTGGATATGAGGAAGAACTTCTTTTCTTGAAAGGGGTGTCAGGCATTGGAACAGGCTGCCCAAGGAGGTGGTTGAGTCACTGCCCCTGGAGGTGTTTTAAGAAATGGGTAGATGTTGTGTTGAAGGACATGGTTTAGTGGTGTTCATAGGACTAGGAAAAGGTTGAACTTGATGATCTTGAAGGTCTTGTCCATGATTCTATGATTCTGTCATTGGAACTGGCTAACATCTGTGTTCAGGATCCTACAGTACATAGACACCCTGCTTGTTCAGTGTTTTTTATGGCAGGACACCACGAAGAAAGCCGCTGATTACTACAAAGAACATTGCTGCACGTCTGAAGTTTGCGAAAGAGCACATTGACACTGCACAGTGGTATTGGCAAAATGTTTTGCGGACTGATGAAACAAAGATTGAACTATTTGGAAAGAACATGCAGCACCACATCTGGTGTAAAAAGGGCACTGCATATCATCATGAAAACATCATCCCAGTTGTAAAGTATGATGGAGGAAACATCATGATTTGGGCCTGATTTGCAGTCACCGAGGGGAAGATGAATTCCCAAGTGTATCAAAAAAGAATAATATGAGAATGTCTGTACACGAGCTGAAACTCTGTAGTGTTAGGTGATGCAACAGGACAATGACTCAAAACACTGGAGCAAGTCCACAACAGAATGGCTTCAGAAAAACAAAATCCACCCTTTGGAGTGGCCAAGTCAGAGCCCAGACCTCAACCCAGTAGAGATGCTATGGAATAACTTGAAGAGAGCCATACACATGACACCTCCAGAGAATATGACAGAGCTAAAGCAGTTCTGCCAGGAAGAACAGGATAAAATCCCTCCTAAATGATGTGCAGCTCTGCTCCACAGCTACAGAAAGTGCCTGTTTGAGGTTATTGCTGCCAAGGGGGGGAGGGAAGGGGTCAACCAGTTACCGATTCCAAGGGTTCACTTACTTTTTCCCCCACCATTTTGAATGCAGAATGAGTGTGTTCACTAAAGACATGGAGGATCAGAATTGTTTTTGTGTTATTATTTTAGGCACATTATATTTGTCAATACTTTTGACTTAGATGGCAGTTAGATTTAATTTTATGACAAATTAATGCAGAACACCATGAAATTCCAGAAGGTTCGTAAACTTTTTCCTACAACTGTATATAATAATAAGGCAGTGTAAGACATCCACTTGAGGATGAGCATCTAAACCTAATTACTATTGTAAACCTGGAGCAAACCACTGCATGTTACAGGTCACAAAGTTCTTCCTGTAAGAAGCCTTTGTGACACCACTTCTAAGTGTGTCAGAAGTATGGCCTCAAAATAAGTGAGCTGGAAACCAAGGATAAAATTGACCTATGAGACGTTAAATGAAAAGTTTTAATACATAAATAATATTTCTAGATCAATGATTCTTTGCTTTCCTTGATTCAGGGAAAGTAAGAGCTGCCCACTAACTGCAGAGATCTAACGTGGGAGATAAATATAAGTAGTTTGGTAATTAGTGAATTAAAGTCACTAAAGAAACATCTTTAGACAGGGGGGGTCTTGATGTTTTGTTGCAATTTTTTTAAATAAAAATCTCAGCAGATGAAGATATTAAGTCCTACTTTTCTCACTCCAAATATTCAAGACATATGTTTTCATTTAAATATGTTAATCTTATCAGACCAAGATGGTGATTCCAGTACAAGAAGCTCAATCACACAGATTTCATCTCCACCTGGGTGCTCTACCATGTTATATGCCTCAAAACTTAAACTTAGGACTGTAGGAAAAACAATCGAAAGAATGAATGTACTAAAGCAGCAGCAAATTTAAGGGTTCTCAGTTGATCTAAGACAAACTTCTTAATAAATTAGAAAACAAAGAGCTGGTTTGTAATAAAATATTTGTGTAAAAATACACTTAGATAATTTCATTCTCTGTCTAAACCAGGTTACTAAAGTGGAAGTGCTCCCCTGAACGCCAGAGGAAACCCTAAGTAGAAATCAATAGAAGAAGGCTGAAAATAAAACTCATATATTCCAGAAAATGCTTCACGTCAAGTGGAATAAAAACAAGTTCTGCACAACAGAACACATTAAAGCCATCAGGTCTACAAGCCACAAAATTAAAGATTTCTATAGAGATTCCAAATCAAGCAGCCTTATTTCAACAACATCTGAAATTCTCAGTGCAGATGAAGAAGATCAAAGCATGAAGTTTCACCTGTCAAGCTATGAATCCCACAAATGAAGACACAAGTATTGTATATCTGTTATTTAAAATGCTTGAAACTTGTTTTAATAAATCTAGCTGCATACAACTGATGAAAGAAGCCTTTTTACTCCCTTCCCTTTCCACACACCATGGCACTCATCTGTTCTACTATAGAGCAAGTTTAGGAATTAAGCTGGCACAAGTAACATCATGAATTAGTCATTTTCTGCCAAATTAGTATCCTAAACTAGCTCACCATTGGATGAGTAAGCACTAGTGCCAGCACAAGGGAAGGAGAAGGAACACAAGAAGCACAGGGAAAGTGTGACCACAGTTTTCAGTGCAGCCTCCATTTAGTCAGTATCGGCTCAGTTGCATCACCAAATTGTATTTTAAGAACAGTACATCCTAAAGCAATACCTTAGTTCAGAACCTTAACTGCCTTAAGCTCTACCAGCTTGCAACGTGTCACTTATTCCAAATTATTTCTGTAGGCACCAGCAGGTACAGCAGCACACAGGTGACAGGGCGAGGAAGGCAGACAGCTACAAATGCCCGGCCAGCACGTCACCTGAATTCTGAGCAGCTGGTTAAGAGCATCATGAAACACAGGACGGTGGTTGTGCCTTGCTTCTCAGAATAACGGCAGACTGCGATGGCAGTGTGACTGCAAAGACTGAAGCAGAAGGCAGGCAACAGGAAAGATTTTCCAGGAAAGAAAAAAATCATAGACATGAAACTGGTGCCTGCCATCGCTAGCTAAGGCACAGTGCTACGAAAACAAGGTGAGCCTCTTACGCATCCATGCTTGGCTAACTAGGTGCTCTAGGTTTCACAAGGACACTTCCTTGGACCAGATGCCAAAACTAAGGCAAATCCATGCACCTTCTGCACCAGCATTGGTTTAACAACCCACCGTGGCAACAGGACACAGGAGAACACAGTGTAGAGCTCTCAGAGGTCTCAAGCTCAGCAGGAGCACCTCAGGCCCTCAGCGCTGCTACTCAGCCAAGAGTTATAAACCCTAATGGATCCAAGGTAACTGCATGCACTTACTGTTTACGCCCTGCACAACCTTCACGTCATCTGTACTAATCAACCTCTCCCTGTCTTCTAAAAGAGAGGAAAGGAGAACCTTAGGAAAAAGTTCTTCAGTACGAGGGTGGCAAGACTCTGGAATAAATTGTCCAGAAAAGCTGTGGATGCCCCCTCCCTGCAGGTGTTCAAGGCCAGGTTGGATGAGGCCTTGAGTAACCTGGTCTAGTTGAGAGGCGTCCCTGCCCATGGCAGGGAGGTTGGACTAGATGACCTCTAAGGTCCCTTCCAGCCTGGTCCATTCTGTGATTCTGTGAGAACCAGGGAGTTACACTGATCAGCTTAACACCTAGAAATACAGGAACATATCACAGGAACTGCCGCTAAGCACATACAAGAAAAAAATATACACAAAGTCACACTGACTCTTACTCAAGAAATAACAGTGTTCAACTGTTCACTTGGTTTTGGTGATGGAACAGGCTTCACAGAATTGGGAGAAGCATGATTTGATGGTGGAGTCTGTCTTGCCTTGTCATTTATTTGCTTGTCTTGTTTTCATAGAGGAACTTGGAAAACACGGGGTAAAAGTAACTTCTATAAAACAGAAGAGCAATCTGTTTCAAAACTGGGTTCAGGGGTTCTGGGTTAATGTTTCACTAACAAAATGAAAGACTATATTGAGAAGGATTTGTGGGGTGTGTATTTTCCCTAAATTTCCTATTAGCATATCCTTATTTTTGTGACATCTGTGAATTTAGTAAGAGTGATACAGACTGTGGTGGTAGCTTAAGAATTCGATGGCCTTAAAACTAAGAATGGGCTGGAAAAAACATTGTGCAATTCAGTATAAACAAAGTTCTACACTAATAAGGAATAAGCAGTTATACAAACACACACTGGTAGATAATTAGAGAAAAAGATACGGAGGCAGCAGGAGACCAAAACCTGAATTAGTATTATTCTGTCTTGTAAAAGGCAATTATATTGAGATATATAAACAGAAGCATTAGCCTTAAGACATGTGAAATTAATTCCTCCCTATTAAGCACTAGACCAGCCTCAGCTAGAGGCTTGTGTTCTATTATAGGCATCACAGTCTCAGAAAAATGTGAGTCAACGTGACAGACTACAAAGCACGACAAGAATGGTCAGAAGCATAAAAGGGACTACAGGGAAAAAGAGAAAAAATTGGCATGTAATGTGGAGAAAGAGAAGGCTAAAAGGAAATGACACTCATACTCAAGTACATAAAACGCTGCCGCAAAATCAGAAAACAATCTTGTTCCATCAAGACACCCGTGGGTAGAACGGAAAGTATAGGGGTGATTAAACTTTGGCAAAAAAAGTAGGTTAGGCAGAAAAAAAGAGTCACTAATATGTAGAATTAACATACTTTGATAGTTAAACAATAAATCTTATCCTTGCTAACTATGTCAACCATAAGGCTTAACCGTTTCCCTGTGTCTCATAGAGGCACCTGCACTCAAAATCGTTAAGAGCTACCACCTCTTCCAGACTGAGGTGTCACCATTCGTTTTAGAAGCACTGCATATTATACCCTGTAACGCCTGCGAAATCTGCAGCTCACATGGGACCAGAACAGATGGGATTCCTTCATAAAAGTAAAAGATCTGGTTGACCCATGAAAAGTTTGAAGGTTCTAACTCAGAATTAGAACTTTTTGCCCTATTCGCAACACCAAGTATTTTTTTTTTCCTGAAGGTTTTATTATTTTTTTTCCTGAAGTGAGATTCTAAGTGGTCAATTAATAACGTTGCTTCAATGCCACAGTCATCATGGCACACACTGACAAAGTCAAAATGTCTTCGGATTTCGGACGTAGCATCTCAGACTACAGCAAATAGATTTGGTGTTGCCTGTCAACTGCATTCAGGGGACAACAAAAGAAACTAGCGGTGTAATTCTAAGGGTTCCCACAGTTTCTATAGCGTAGAAAAGAAAGGCTGTCAAGACTTTTTGACCCCAAAATACGGAAGTTCTAGTGGAAGATGCTGCAGTAAAGTTTCTCACATCCAAGATGGAGTTTCTGAAATGGACAGCGTGCTAACTTCACTTTGCAGATTAGCTGGGCAGTTACTTCAGACTGCTCATCATCCTAGTGGGATGCCCGGGAGGTGTCACCTCCTCTACCCCTGAACTTTTTTTTGCTGTGCCTCACAAAGATGTGAATCAAAATGAAAACATTTCAGAACACCACTATCACCACAGCCACCTCTGATGTGACAAATGTCTGTGCCAAGGCATTTAGAGAAAGAGTCAGATTACAAGACTGAAAACATCTGCTGAAGGAAATCAACGCAATGCTGAAAATTTGGTCCTTTAGAACGTAAAATAAGAAAATCTGAGCAAGAGGTATTTACCTGATAATCATTCACCCTGTAGATCGCATATTTACAAGGAATCACAAATAGATTGTATCCATCTCTACTCAGTTAAGCAGCAGTCCAATCTGCCAGCCAAGAACCACGGTAAAGAATTCTCCCCGTTCCTCCTCTTCACGTCAAAGAATGTTCCTCCAGAGCTGCAAAACTGAATTATACGAATATGCATATTAACTAGATGATTCTTTCTTTCATAAATTCTCTAACTTATAATTACTCTTAGTTATTAATATGCTTATTCGTATAATTTAGCTTTCAGCCTTCATAAAAGAAAAACACACTATGGTGGCAGATAAGAAGAAACCTGGTAAGCCAGTATCATGATTCCTGTTAAACAAATCAGTTTACTTTGAAAAGAGGCTGTCGTTGGACCTCACCATCACACTTCATTTGCTAATGCATCTAAAGGCAAGTCAAAATAAGAGTTTTGAGGTTCTAGCCCAAATAAATTTTTTAGACATCAATGTTTTACTGCAAGACTAATGGAGGTAGTGGCCATATCCCTAAATATTTTTTTTACTATGTTTTTTTTACAGTGTGGGTATTTTTTTATTCCAACTGATGGACTATTTGAAAGTTCAAAGTTCATCTTGCTTCTTTGGACTAGATTTTATATCCTTTTCAGGTTAATTTCTTCCATACTCCATCCATAAACCATGTTGAGCAGCTGCAGTAACAACAAAATGCATTTCTGCAGCTTATTTCATATGAGGATTTCCAAGTGTTTGCAAAAAAACACACCTCAGCACACAAGTAAAATAATTTAGCATTATGCAAAAAGCACCAAATCTATTTTTGCACTCAGCAACATTCTCCCCTACTTTATCTGCAAATTAAAAAAAAAAGTCAGGAATTTGGAGAGAACTAAGCCATTAGTCTTCAGATGATACAAGATGATCTTTTATACGTGAGTATTAATTCTGCATTATGGTAAGTACAGCAACTTATTTCATCAGAATTATGTAGAGGTATGTCAAAATAATCACAGTATGTGATAAGCCATATTTATTATTTTACAGTTAAAACATCTTTGAACAAAATATAATTTTAAAGTTGCCTTCAAGTGTTTAAATTCATATTGCTTTTTTGCTAATCCAAGTCTCAATCCTCCAAAATTTGCAAAAGAATATTTACTAAAACAAGAATTGAATTAAAAAATTCTAAATTTCATCCTCATGACTACAAAAAAGTAAGTAGAAACTGCTTAATCCCCTCCCAATAAAATATCACCTCTAAAAACAGAGTGAGTAATTAGAAAGAGCTTTACTATCTCAACTCAAACTTAAAATTTTTCTAGTATAGCATTTTTTTAAAGTAATTTTTACAAAGAGAATAGTTGAAGTGTTGAATGTTAAAGTTCAAGGTTGACATAGGAAACATAAGAAAACTTGGAATTAATCCACCAGGTTTTTTCCTGGTAAGAGACAACACTACCAGCACTGACACTTGTCTAGCATGTATTAGGGAGTAACTGATGACTATGAGCTTATGAACTTAAGTTTAGCAATTAGAATATTAAGTTCTTAATCAAAAAATACCAGTTTTAGGCGTTCTTTCCTCCTCTTGCCAAAAGAAGAGCTTGATGATCCAGGTTCTGATTCTTGGCCTCCTGTTTTATCATTATCATCGTCCTCCTCTTCGTCTTCATCAAAGCACCATTCTGGTAGCTCAGGTGGTGATGGTGCATCATCTTCATCTCCATAGCGACGAAATAATTCCTTCAAATAGTCACCTTTATAAATACCTGGTGGTCTAGCCTGAGCAAAAGTAGCCACAGCAGCCTCAATACTGTCAAATAAAAATTGAATATCATTCTGGATGCTTCATTCACGTGTTTTAGTCATGTTATGCCTTATAAAATGTTGAGATTTATTTGGACTCAGAATTAAAACAAATTCCAAACCAGTAATTGCAAACACATTCATTATATTTGAAATATCATGCTTAGTTCAGCCTGGCTTTTTCAGTTGCCTTTGCACAAGGTTCTGCATAGTTACGTAGGCACTGCGTGTGTTCTGAGAAGTAACTGCAGCTCACGCTGCTTCATCTTAGCTTTATTGTGGCTAATAGTAAAACTTTTATGGGTGACACACAGGTAAGTGCTTAAGGACTGAATAAAGGCAAAAAAGACCACAGAAAATGATGAACAAACTTAATGAAAAATGCGAGTGTTAAAATTCAAATACAGCCGTATTTCTCCCTCTAAGAATTATCTTTCCTTTCATTACAGGTTTTGCCATCACACTGGGAAAAAGCACCCTAATCTTTCGAAATCATTTCTCTTTCCAGAGGTTTCTTATATTAAAAAAAAAAAGTAATTCTGAAGTCTTTTATTATGCAGCTAACATTTAAGTGCTTCATTAAAACTGGAGACTAGGTCACAAAAAGATTAGAAATCAAAACTAACTGTCATGCACCTTTACTAGCCAACTGGAAAGCACTCCAAAATATTAAACAGTGAAGGGTTTTACTGTTGCTATTTTCACAGACCCTATAAAAATGCTTAACAGAAAACGCTGGACACAATTTTGTCTTCAATTTATCACGGCTGTGTGAAGCAGTAATGCTTCATGGATCAATATTTAGAAATCTTCCTAAATAAGAGAGGAGAAATCACAAAAAGTGAATGCCCCTTTTAGGCTTCTTGATAAGCGTGTATCTTAGCTGGAACAAAGGCACACATTATAGGCCCTGAAAATAATTTTTTCAGGTAAGAAAATAGCCTGCCACTGGAACAAGGAAAACAAAGCTAAAATAGAATAAAGAACTTAAATACAAAAACCATATTTTGTTTGATCTGTACAATATGGGAAGGAGCTTGAGAAATTCATGAGGCAAATTTCCCAGAACAGACAGAAACACTTTCTAAGAGCCTGTAAATTCAGATTGCTCTTCCTATCTTTGCTAAGAGGAGAAAACAAAACACTTTCCAGAGTGAGACTATCAGATGTTTAGTCATCAGATCTCAGAAAGGACAGTTTAAGAATCTGAGGTATTTAGAAGAAGCTTTCTTTTCCATTATGTTTTCCAAGACTCCTAATTTCTTCCTCACAAGACATTTTTTACTTTGGTATCTTTACCAGATTGTTTCACGTCTTCTGTAGTCAATGCCACCGAAAGGTCAAAACAAACAAAAAGGGATGTGGCCTGAAAGATGCTCAGATTTGTCTCTGATGACATTAGGAGAACTATTCCAGAATAGACAGCAATGGAAGCCAGAAGAGGCAGCAGAGATTTCAAGCCCAGAAACCTAGTTGAAAGCAACCATATTTTCCAAGTTCTAGAAACACAGCAAGTCTTTCAGAAAAATAAGTTGTGGAAAAATAAATGAAGTAAGTTTTCTGACCACTAGCTGGAGAGCTTTCAGTCCAGGTGACCTTTCTCTAAACTAACTGTAAAATATATCTCTGTTCACAATACATCATTAGCACTCCTATATCATATGCTTAAGGAATTAATACAGATGGATTTCTTCCATTAGGAAAATCTTATTTCCTCATCAGCAAGTAACAGTGCCTTATTTAAGGAATGATATGGCAAATTGGATTTCTCTTGATACATGCGTAGCATTAACTACCATCTTGTCAAAACTCATTCTTTGGCTGTGAACATTCTTCCCTACCAGGTGACATCTGGGTGTTCTGTTAAAAAAAATTCATACAGAGATGAACAAACTTGACACAACTACCTGAATGAAAAAAAAAAAAAACCACAAACCAGAGACACGGCTGTTAAGTTTTAAGGCTTTTCCCACAGAGGTCTGAAAATAAAGAAAGGCTGCATAAAAGCAGGAGTTTCAAACAGGTTCCAGTACATTTCCTCTTCAAAACAAAGGACCAATTCTGAATTTAATTATTGCATGCCGCTTTTAAATTGTTAAGATTAAAAGCATACAAATTCACTGGTTAATAAGAACAACTAGAATAATACCAGAAAGGTAATCTGTATCTCTGTCTACTTCCTATACTCAGCTAAACTCTGCCAAGATTCAGCCAGCCACTGTGAATGGTGTTCTCTCTCCATTACTCCAATGTCTTCAATCCAAGTTTACTGACAGACTACAACGACCTAGTTCTTTACAACCAGCCTGCACATACATGCTAAGCACCAAACAACTGTATGTCCAGTCATAAGACACTGCTGCAACAGCAGCAGAATTCTCCTCACCTCAAGGACCACACAATAAATATTAGAATGCTTCAGGGGCTTGTTAAGAAATGTGCATTGCACAGGAACCCGAAAGGGACAAAACATTGTGTTGTGAATACTACCAAACATGCAAAAGTCACATCCACCAGCATAGTATAAGCAAATTTTTTTTACACTTAATGCTATTTGAAAAAGTCTTTACGAAGGCACCAACATTCTTAAATCACAAAAAAACTGAACACCCAGGCGAGTCCATATAAAAGCATGCTGTAGACTTTAGTCAAATAACAAGTCGGAAATAAGGACTTTGTCTCCCTCCAATTCCTCAGAAGCAGGTATGTCATTCTGCTGTTGCTCTAGCTGATCTCTTCAGAACTCAACAAAAAAAGAATTTAAAAAAAACAAAAATCAAAAAAGTCGACACGCAAATCTACATGAAAAAGATGATAAAGTCAAAAATAATCTTTCAGGCATCTCTGAACTCTGTGTTCTTACTCAAAATGTGGGACATGTCATAGGAAAGAGACACAATACCATATATACACTCCTAAAAGCCCACACATAGCAGGTACGGCTGACTTTTGACCTACCAGACCTAGAAAGCTTGACTGAAACAGGCTTAGCTACCAAGGGATGATACGAATAATGTTAATATAACTTGTTTGTTCAAGATTAGTATGCAATTTTAAAATAACAAACAGTGAATACATTAGGATAGCTGCTGTTAGGACAATGAGCGAAACACACTGAATAAACATTCAAAGTTACCTCCAGTCCAGCTTCTCGACCAAAAAGGCACAGATCAGAAAGCCAGTTCTATTGAAACCATGTGTGCAATGGACACCTAGGCAAGACAAGAAAACGAGATAATCATTTGCAAGTAGTTTTAACAAACATGCTTTATTTTCCCAGGTGTGGCTTTGAATCCTTCTACCTTTATCAGTAATATTAAAGAATTATTTCCCTTCCCATTAAGGCAGCCCGGATCATGTAAGGCACACAAGCCTAAAAAGCAATCTATTACATTCTTTCTGCAAATTATTAGCAACAAGAGTATAGGATACTTCAGTTTATCTCAACTCAAAAGCACTACCTTAATGCAACTTAAATATATCTAACACAGATAGATTCAAAGTATTTTTTTGTGACTGCTCAAAATGCTTATCAGAACACATAACGATACAATCAAATTCTATAATTGTGCTTTTAGTGGATTCACACCATCAAGCGCAAAAAGCATATCCAGGTTACCCTACCTCAAATCTGAGAGCAGTGTCAAGAGATCACAATTCTAATTCAAATTAGCTATTACCATGCTAAGATCAGAATTATTAATTTTGAAAAAAAAAATATACAAAAGGAAAACTATACAACAGTATAAACACCTTGAATTACCTATCTTTTCAATGTAACAAAAAATGCATTAAGTCTTCAGCCTCTATTTTACTGAATTTATCCCCCAGTGAAAGACGGGGAAGTCAAATGCATTCGAACTTTTTCCTTCCCTCAAGGCAACAGCACCATCTAGTGACACACAAACCAGCCTGAAAATTCCCACTATTAAAAATATTAAGGATTCTCAGGCAAGATGTTGCTTCCTCTTCATATTGCATTTTAAATTATAAATAGCAGAGTTTCCACTAATAAACACAATTATTCTTAATGTTAACAAATTTCTCAGTTGTGAGCATAGAATCACTGAGTTGTTTATACTGAAAAAGACCTTTAGGATTATCGAGTCCAACTGTTAACCTAGTAATGCCAGGTTCAGCGCTGAACCATGTCCCTAAGCACCACATCGACATGTCTGCTAAACACTTCCAGGGATGGGGACTGCACCACTGCCCTGGGCAGCCTGTGCCAGTGCTTGACAACCCTTTCCATTGAGAATTTTTTCCTAATGGCGAACCTAAACCTCCCCCGGCATAACCTGAAGCCATTCCCTCTTGTCCTATTGCTTGTTACCTGGGAGAAGAGCCCAACACTGCTTTGCTACAGCCTCCTTTCAGGGCATTGCAGAGAGCGATAAAGTCTCCCCTCAGAATCCTCCAGACTGAACAACCCCAGTTCCCCTCAGCCGTTCCTCACAACACACGTGCTCTTCACCAGCTTCGTTACCCTTCTTTGGGCATACTGAGGGGTTCAAAACCAGACAAAGTACTCAAGATGCGGCCTCACCAGTGCCCTGAACAGGGGTAAAATCACTTCCCTGGTTCTACTGCCCACACTATTCCTGATCCAGGCCAGGATGCCTTTGGCCTTCTTGGCCACCTGGGCACACTGCTGGCTCATGTTCAGCCGGCTGTCCATCAACACCCCCACATCCCTCTCTGCCTGGCAGCTCTCCAGCCACTCCTCCCCAAGCCTGTAGGGTTGCTGGGGGTTGTTGTGAAGCAAGTGCAGGACCTGGCACCACGAGGCAACTCATTTAATTAAGTTTTAATTGATTTCACAGAACCAGAGAACCATGGAATGATTTGGGTTGGAAGGGACCTCAAAGATCATCCAGTTCCACCCCCCCCGCCATGGCAGGGACACCTCCCACTAGATCAGGTCGTTCAATGCTCCATCCAACCTGGCCTTGAACACTTCCAGGGATGGGGCATCCACAAGATCCCTGGGCAACCTCTTCCAGTGCCTCACAACCCTCAGGGTAAAGAACTTCCTCCTTATATCTAGCCTGAACCTAGGCTCTTCCAGTTTCCACCCATTACCCCTTGTCCTATGAATCCAGGCCCTTGTAAAAAGTCTCTTCTCTGCCTTCTTATAGGCCCCCTTCAGGTACCACTGTAAGTCACCAGAGTCACCTCTTTTCCAGGCTGAACAAACGTGTCCTCGTAGGAGAGCTGCTCCAGCCCTCTGACCATCTGACCTCTGCCTCAAATGGTCAGATTTGCTTATTTCTCTGCCATAGTTAGTAAACCAAGTTTAGCAACAATTCACTTGATGCTTATTCAGACAAAATGTGAATATCTATCTTTTTTCCTATATGCTCCTCTACACTGCAAGTATCTTATTCTTTTTACAGGACATCCAAAAAATGCCTGCAGAGGCTGATAAACCCCAGAGTTATTATATGGGTAAACAGAAATACACATCAACTAGATCAGGGTCAGGTTTTGCGCCCACCCACCAAGCTTCCCTTCTTAATAAAGCAAGGCTAATTTCTTGGATTCATCTACTCTAACCATTTAATAATATTAAAAACTGTGTCACTTGCATCAAATTAAATCACTTTTCGCTTTCTTACAGAATTTGTTCCCAGCAATCATTTTCCTTTGTTTTCTGCTTAAGCAAAATGTCTGCATTTTGTTTCCTTAAGTTTGGCAGGCATACTCCAGTCCTTCAAGTTGCAAAAATAAACTTTCCATCCTATATTATTCTAGCTGAATAGAAAATTTTGTTCATTTATTCATATTTTGGTCTCTTTTGATATCTATTCTTGCCACTTGAAAGAAAATAGCACACAACTGCAATCAATAAGTCCTGCAGCTGTTACCTGCTACCAAGAAATTTAAGTCAATAATTTTATATACATGACAAGGAAAAAAGCATCTCAGTAATGAGATCAGTGGCTTGGAAAGGAAAGATCACACTGGATGCAGCACTATCACCGCTGCAGGCTGCTTTCACTTTTGGTAAAAACAACCTCCACACTAGTTCCTCTGATGCTCTGTCAGAGGAAACAATTTTTCATTAATTCATGGAAGGGAAACAGAAAATTCCAACATCTCTCTTTTACTATGAAAGTCTAGAGCATAGGTTATTTCCAGCCTAGTCCATTCTACGATTCTATGATTCTATTTAAAAATCTTAGCCAACAAATTATTTCCTTCTTGACTCCTCCTAATTGACTTTTTTTCCTTAGAGATGGAACAATCTAAATAATGGAGGAACATTCCACAATTCATAGAAGTCAAAAAGTTAATGACTGAAAACTAAAAATGGCATTCTAAAAGTTGAAATACTGGCTAAATGGGTCTGCTCCAGCTATCACCATCCTGTCCATGCTCCATATAAATTGCTGGTCATGACAATTATTTCAAGTTTTGAAATTTTATTGGAGGATCAAGTAGAGGAGCTGTGAAAGGAGAGCGAAGAATGGGGAACTGTTAAATGAGAGTGAGTGGGATCAGTCACCGACAGTATCTGAAGCCCTGGTACGAGTTCTAAAATACTGTTGATGATTCATCCCACTTACTCTCATTTAGCAGTTCCTCATTTTCTGTATCACATACCTGCGTGAGAGAAGAAAACATAGGTCTCAAAAATTCATTCTATGTGAAATAAAGAAATAAAAAGTACCTCAAAGAAAACTGTGGGTAAAAGTGTGTGCCCAAATTAAATCTCTCAAGCACTGAAAACCCCCAACAAGATTCAAGATTCTCAGTGGTATTTTGTGACAGGACAAGCAACAATGTCCACAAACTGAAATAAAATAAACTCTGTTTTAATGTAAGAAAAAAAAAGTATGTTGCAAGGGGGAGTAAACACTGGAAGAGGTTGCCAGAACGTGTTGTGGAGTATCCAGCCCTGGAGATGGCCAAAACCCCAATGGGCACAGCCCTGAGCAAGTTGCTTTCACTGGCCCTGCTCTGAGGAAGAGCAACTGACCACAGGACTTCCGCAGGCTCCTTCCAACAGCCTCTGCTCCGGTAAATTCTGTGACTCTGCATGAATTCTAAACTGTATTAACATATAAGCTTATTTAACCAAGCTCTTATCGATGACCCCTACAATAACTTTTCCAGGCGCTCCAAAGTCGCACAGACACCTCAGATTCTGGAAGGCTGAAGAATCAGCACAGAGGCTTGAGGGCAACACCCACCCTGACTCTGGAAATTCAACCACAAAGTAATTTCTCGTCTCTGACAGTTTGCAGAGAGAGCTAAGCATTAATATGCTTAGCAGAAATTAGAATAAAATGGTTTTAACTAAAACTAGAAGCTACCCAGATGAAATTGAGAACTTTTTTTTTGTTTTGGCAAAGAATCTCTGATCAGTTAGTTATCATATATGACTTCGGATAAACCAGACCATCAAATACCAAAACAATACTTGGGCAACACATAACCTGCATATATGTCAGCAGAATTTACAAAACCAGGATGCACGTATCATATGTTTGCAGATAATTCACAAAATCACAGAATGTCAGGGGTTGGA
>NW_009696334.1:0-448 GCF_000703405.1 Apaloderma vittatum | reverse complement strand
CAAAACCATGAAAACAGCTATATTCAATACAAACAGGAAAGCCAACCCAGAAACTATTTCTTCCGCAAATATAAGCAGAAAAACCCCCACAAAACAAAAAATACACTCATAGAAGTCCAGATGAGGACCAAAGAGATGCAGTTTCTACTTCATCTCTGCCATTTGACCTCATAAAAGGTTTGTTCTCTGTCCATTTCATTCATTCATCAATGTTTTATTCATGGCTCTTCAGATTGCCACAGGATAGGCTCTGGTAGGAACTGCAGTTTCTGGTCAGTGAGGCTCAGTGCTGGTGTGAGATGTAACATAAATGTATGGAAAGGGGCAGTAATGACCATGGTAAGAGCAAATGTTTGTGTCCTGTCAGCAGCTCTTACAATGCAAAGACAACTGGTCAGATATATAGGATTTAGGCTATGATGTGCTTGGGGCTAAGAGACAGCAAAGC
>NW_009696333.1:0-2689 GCF_000703405.1 Apaloderma vittatum | reverse complement strand
GTTGTCCTTGGTCCCTTTTTTAAAGATGGAGTTATGTTCACCCTTTTCCATTCTGTGGGAATCTAACCAGACTGCCAGGACCTCTCAGATACGATGGCCAGTGGCCCAGCAACTTCAGCTGCCAGTTCTTCGGGACCCGTGGATGCACCTCATCAGGTCCCATGGGCTTGCACACCTTCAGGTTCTCTAGGTGCTCCTGGACCTGTTCTGCTTGTAGCCTGGGTGGTTCTTCACTCTCCCAGACCGAGCCAACCCCCGCTGTGATTTGGGTGGCGTGGTTCAAGTGGTTGCTAGTGAAGACGGAGGCAAAAATGTTGCTGAATATTTCAGCCTTCTCCGCGTCCCCAGTAATCAGATCACCTGTATCCTTCTGGAGAGGCCCCACATTCTCTCTCATTTTCTTTTTCCTCTTATGTAACTGTAAAATCTTTTTCGATTATTTCCAGTATCACTAGCCAGATTTGACTCGGTCAGGGCTTTAGCTTTTCTAACCTGGCCTCTGATTACACAAGCAATTTCCTTATAATCATCCCAGGTTAACAGTCCCTGCTTCCATGCTTTGTGAGTTACCCTTTTGTACTTGATACTTGCCAGGAGTTCTTTATTTATCCATATAGGTCTCCTGGTCTTTTTGTGTGATTTCTTCCTTCTAGGGATGCAATGCCTTTCAGCTTGGAGGAGATGTTTTTTTGTCAACCAGCTTTCTTGGGCTCCCAGTCCCTCCAGGGCTTTATCCCACAGCACTCTACCGAGGAGGTTCCGGAAGAGGCGAAAGTCAGCTCTTCGGAAATCAAGGGTTCTAAGCTTGCTGAGCTTCCCCCTCTTAGCTGTCCTTAGGATCTCAAACTCCAGCACCTCATAGTCACTGCAGCCAAGGCTACCCACAAGTGTAGCATTTCCCACCAGCCCTTCCCTATTGATGAGAACGAGGTCCAACATGACACTTCTCCTCGTTGGTTCCTCTAACACTTGGAGAAGGAAGTTGTCATCAACGTATCCCAGGAATCTCCTGGATTGCTTGTTCCACACTAAGTTGTTCTTCCAGTCGATGTCTGGGTGATTAGAAATCCCCATGAGGACCATGGCTTGGGGAACCAGCGGCAGCTCCTATGTGCTTATGAAGGGCCTCACCCACAATCCTCCTGGTTGAGTGGTCTGTAGCACACCCCCACTGTAAAGTCTCCTCCCCTTCCTTTGACCCTGGTCCACAGGCACTCAGTTCTCTCATCATCACTTGCCAAGTGGAGCTCCATGCATTCTAGTCTTTTATGGACATAGAAGGCAGCACCCCCTCCTCGTTTCCCCTGCCTGTCCTTCCTGAACAGTTTATACCCTTCTAATCAAACACACCAATTGCAGGAGTTGTTCCACCACGTCTCTGTGATGCCGATCAGGTTGTAGTGCTGCAGATTCACAAGCACCTCTAGCTCCTCTTGCTTAATACCTCTTGCTAATCTTCAAGAAATTCTAGAAAGAGGATGTGGGGAACTACAGGCCTGTCAATCTGACCTCAGAGACAGGTCAGTTTAAGGAGCAGATCATGTTGAGTGCCGTCATGTGACACATACATGATTACCAGGTGATCTGGCCCAGCTAGCACGGGTTTATGAAAGGCATGTCCTACTTGACTGACCCAATCTCCTTTATGACAAGATGACACACTTATTTGATGACGGAAATATCGTGGACATTGTCTGCGTGGAGTTTAGGAGAACCTTTAACATCATTTTCCACAGCATTCTCCTGCAGAAACTGGCTTCTCAAGGCTTGGACAGGTGTACTCTTTGCTGGATGAAAAACTGGCTGCATGACTGGACCCGAACAGTGGTGTTGAATGGAGTTCAGTCCCCTTGGCTTCAGGTCACAGGCTGTTCTCCCACTATGGTGATAGATCTAAGAAACTGTATTTCAGAAGAAACCTCAAATAGTCCAAGTGACTTTCTTACTGGAATTATATCAGCCCAGCACCTTCTGGTGAAATAACTCTCTTCACACCCTTGGATTAATCTCCTCTTGTCCCATGGACTGAGAAGGGTGTAGTTTGCTCAAGAAACCCCTGGCTCAATCCCCATCCATCTCTAGTTGTTCACCCTTCCCATCCAGATTCCCGTAGCCCAGCACCTTCTGGTGAAATAACTCTCTCTGCATACTTGGATTCATCTCCTCTGTTCCCATGGACTGGGAAGGACAGAGTTTCCTCAAGGAACCCCTGTCTTGATCTCTATTCTTTCCTTGTTGTTCCCCTTTCCCATCCTTGGTCCTGCCTCAAAGCACCAAGGACTGGGAGATCTTGCTGGTGGCAGCTGGGGTACAGAAGACATGGACTATCTCAGATCTTTCTACACTTCATCATGACTGGGCGTTGTGAACGAAGATATGGGAAAGGCTCTTCCCACACTTGGTACAAGAGTGCTGATGGCTAAAAAGGCCGATGTGGGATAGGCAAGTCCAGTTGCAAAAGGCACAGTGGAAAGTTTCCTTAGGCGGTAAAACTCCGGAAAGGTGTCTTTCAGTTTTGGCTTTGCCTGACCAATAGAGTGTAGCCGGCACCATGTTCTTTGAGGCTGCCTTCCTCATGGAGATGAACTTCACTGAGAGCAGCAATGTCGATGTTGAGTCGTTATAGTTCATGGGCAATTAGAGCAGAATGACTCTCATGACTGTTATAAATTGAGGGAATAAAACCCAG
>NW_009696332.1:0-23458 GCF_000703405.1 Apaloderma vittatum | reverse complement strand
GATTTCAACTACCCAGATATTTGCTAGAAGGTCTACACAGCCAGCCATCTGCAGTCCAAGAGGTTTCTCCAGTACATCGATGGTAATTTCTTGATGTGATGCAAATGGTGAATGAGCCAACCAGGAGAGGAGCACTGCAGGACCTTGTGCTCACCAACAAGGAAGGTCTGGTTGAAGCAGTGAAGGTTGAGGGCAATCTTGGCTGCAGTGACCATGAGGTGGTAGGGTTCAGGATCTTGTGCGGTAGAAACAGAATATCTAGCATGATTGCAACACTGAACTTCTGAAGGGCCAACTTTGGCCTTTTCAAGCAATTACTAGGGGATACCCCATGGCACAGGATACTGGAAGGTAAAGGGGCTCGAGAGTTGGTCAGTATTCAAGGACCATTTCTTCCAGGCTCACTATCAGTGCATCCCAATAGGTAGGAAATGAAGAAAGAGATCCAGGAGACCTGCATGGTTAACCAGGGATCGACTGAGCAGACTCAGGTGGAAGGGGAGAGTATATAAATTGTGGAAGGAAGGGCTAGCCACTTGCGTGAAGTATAGGACTGCTGTCAGAGAATGTAGGGAGGCAATTAGAAAAGCTAAGGCCTCCTTGGAATTAAAACTTGCGAGGGAGGTCAAGGACAACAGAAAGAGCTTCTTCAAATACATTGCTGACAAAACTAACACTAGAGGCAATGTAGGCGCACCGGTGAATGAGGTGGGTGCCCTGGAGGCTGAGGACAGAAAGAAGGCAAAGTTACTGAATGCCTCCTTTGCCTCTGTCTACACTGTTGGAGACTGTCCTCGGGAGCGTCAGTCCCCTGAGGCCCCAGAGGAAGGCAAGATAAAGGAGGAGTTTGCCCTGATTGAGGAGGACTGGGTTAGGGATCAGCTGGAACACCTGAACATCCATAAATCCATGGGCCCTGATGGGATGCCCCCGCGGGTGCTGAGGGAGCTGGCAGGAGTCATTGCTAGGCCACTCTCCATCATCTTTGGTAAGTCTTGGAGAACAGGTGAGGTGCCTGAAGACTGGAGGAAAGTGAATGTCACTCCAGTCTATAAGAAGGGCAAGAAGGATGAAACTACAGACCGGTCAGCCTCACCTTCATCCCTGGAAAGGTGATGGAACATCTTCTCCTTGGCATTGTCTCTAGGCATATCAAGGATAAGAAGGTTATTAGGAGCAGTCAGCATGGCTTTGCTAAGAGGAGGTCATGTTTGACTGACCTGATAGCCTTTTATGAAGACATAACCAGGTGGATGAATGGTGGCCATGCAGTGGATGTGGTCTATCTGGATATCAGCATGGCATTTGACACCATCAGGAGGACGGATCCAGGCTCTTTGCAGCGACGTCCAATGACAGGACAAGAGCCAATGGGTACAAGCTGGAACATAGGAGGTTCCACAAAAATATTAGAAAAACTTTTTCACTGTGAGGGTGACAAAGCACTAGAACAGGCTGCCCAGGGAGGATGTGGAGTCTCCTTCTCTGCAGCCATTCAAAACCCACCTGGACACTTTCCTGTGTGACCTACTGTAGGTGATCCTGCTCTGGCAGAGGGGCTGGACTAGATGGTCTTTTGAGGTCCCTTCCAACCCTTAACATTCTGTGATTCTGTGATTCTGTGACACTAAAATGTAACCAACTGTGAAGACATCAGTGGCTAGGAAACCAATGATTTGGTGCTCAGCAGTTCCGTACCAATTGCTGAACTATTGACTGACTACTGACCAATAGTTACACTGTTCCTACTGAGTTACATAATGTAGATAAAGTATATGGCTCAGGGGAAGAAGTAGCAGGATTCATAAAAGCAGAATGGACCCTCAAAGAACATAAAGAAATGGGAGGGTAGATATTAATGAAAGAATAGAACAAAGTGGGCAGGATGAAAAACAAGGCCGGAAAGGAGAGTGGTTTTCTTCAAATGTGTAGGTAGAACTATGTGAAAGTCAAAACTGATACTTAAAAATGGGTAACTAAAAAAATGTAGCAGGATGTTGAATTACTCTTGCTAATAGCTATTCTCCTCTGCTTCCTGCTCCTCAGTTAAATGATAGAATTTTCAGGAAATCTTATACACTTTATTTTCTATGACAGACAGTAATAGAGGGGTGAGAGAACACAGGAAAAAAAAAAGAAAATCATGGAAAAAATGAAACAGATCTAAATTAGTTATAAGGATGTACCATATCTACTGTAATTCTTGGCAGGAAAAATGAGAGATATAGAGTGAAGTCCTAAGTGCAAGGAATATACTTCTTGAGAGTATTTGTTCTTTCAAGTTCGATAAGGGACTGTCAGCCTATAATCCAGACTAACAGGTAATTGTAGACTCTTAGTCTAAAACCCAAATTTATGTCTTAGGTCTTATCTTTGCCTTTCTCTGTCTATCCTTGAACAAGAAAATCAGGAAGAAGTAATATTAAAACACATGCAAATTTATCCAGCATTGCAGTATATGAACCACCAATAAGGAGGAAAAATACCATACTAAGACTGAGATGAATTAGCTAACATAAAAAATAAATTTATTCAAGACGTTAAGCAAGTTTACTATAATAGAATATAATACTCAAGGCACACACTACAGTATTGTTTAGCTGAGATCTGTTCTGAAAATATGAAGGAAATAACTGATCACATGGAAAAAAGAAATTATTACTCTTCACGTTCATATAACATAGGTTCAGTTCCTTGCTTTATGTCCAATTTTTACTATAATGTTGAAGTTGAGTTTATGTGTGCCTCCATTCACTGTCTTTAATGTAGGTATAACAGCACTTTCATACTTGTCAGGAGCATTGTAAAGATTAATAAATGCAATTAGTAGCTGTGAAGTCCTTAGGCAATATGACATTAGGATCAGGTTAATCCCTTATATGGATGTTAGGAAGTAGGTGAAGTTAGACTACTTAGAGGTTTTCTAATCTGTTAAATTTATACTGTCTGATTCTGAAAGATGGAAAGTCAAGGTAGTTTTTGCTGGCTTCAGACACAGATGCTGAATGTCTATACCTCTGAAAATCAAAATGTTCCTCTTTACTGCTGTCTGACTTCTGGTTAGATGTGGCTTGTAACAAAAGCCTCTGTCAAGCCCTCACTTTTGCCAAGCTTTCACTTTAAAACATTGTCTCTATTACTTACTTTCATTGTTAAAAGATGATAGTGTGTGATCAATAAAAGAAGGCTTTTCATGTTAATCACCATCATTTTTCTTATGTAAATTTTCAAACTCATGATCTCACTGATTACTATTTATTGACAATTTGGGAAATTGGAATAAAATATTCTTACCCTACTTTTAAAATCAGTAAAACAGGCAGATGGGATACATAATTAAAATGAGAATGTGTTATATCTTGGTGTTCACTTCAAAGATAAACATTATACTGTTGGCACAGTGTGTGTGAGATGGTTCCCTTTGCTTTATTCCTAATTGTTGTCGGTAGTTTTCTAAAGCTGTTACATGACCAAGCACAGCAGAGGTGACTTATGCTGGTTTTGATCTGCTTCTAATTTCACTAGTACATCAGCTCATCATTAAACTTCATTTCAGTGCTACAGCCCCACTCCAGCCTCCCCTCATCTATTTAGACTTACGTGAAGACTTGCATGAGAGAAGCAGACCAGTGACAAAAGATTGCTGTGCTCTGAGTGAATGGAAGGAATTTCTGAGCTATATAGAAAAGCTAACAAGTAAGGAAGAACTCACCTGGGAATTTAATCATATCTTGACTCTCAGGTCAAAATGGATCTTTTTTTGACAGATGTTTAAAAGGAGAGACAGTCAACAACAGAGTCCTATCTATTCCTCAAAGGCATGGACATATATTATTGGGAGCAATAGCAGGATCCAGTCTTTGTTTATATTTACCTTTTTTTTTAATTGTCTTTTCTTCATCTTACTGAACAATTTAGAGAGCTATTCACCAAGAAGAGATTATAAGAATTTCCATCCTAGTAGAAAGATAATTACAGGATCACAGGATCATCCAGGCTGGGAAAGATCTCATCAGTTCTTAAGTCCAACCTCCATCTCAAAGCCTGGCCAAGTCAGACCAAGTTGCTTGAGACCTTTCATTTGGTCTTGAAGATCTCCAAGGAGGGAGCCTGCACAACCTTTCTGGTCAAACTCTTCACTGCCTGACTATGCTCACAGGGGAGATTTTCTCTTATATACAGTCTGAGATCCGGAGCCTCTGCCTTCCTGTCAGTGATGTCTGGGTTACTTCTTTTCCTGAGTATCAGGATGGACCATTCATGTGTGGTTTGCAACCCACATCTGAGGCTGCAATATTTCCACTTATCTTAACATAAAAGTGAAACACAGAGTTCATATTCCATTTTTAAGCAGTAGAAAGAGAGAAAGATCTTTAGATGAAGATTTATCCCTCTTTTAGAGAGTTTTCTAAGATTACTGTGATCAAGGACAGAGCTTAAGTGTCTAACAAACTCTTCACTTCAGGTAGCTAAAGCATTAAACTGGATCATCTCTTAAACATCTTTATTTTAAGATACCGAAATGTTGTTTCTTTCTCAGTTGAATGTCTAGCAAATCTAATAGGAGGTGATATACCCTTTCTTTACCCCTTTAGAAGAACATCATACAGGAGAGGCTGATGAAGACTAATTTCCTCTTAGGTTTGGTACTTTTGTGTCTTGCAAGTAATATCTGTGATGAGGCCTATATGACAACAACTCAGCACACTGAGACCAGACAATATTTTTTCAAGTGTCTTAGCTGTTTTAGAACCCCACTCCTCTCCATCTCTTACTAGGTGACTTTAACAGATTCACAGATCTTTGCTTGTTGTCTTAACAGGATCAGTAGACTACATGGAATTCCCTAACATGAGAAATTGAGTCCACGTCAGAAAAGGCAGTGTCTCCCTTGACCGAAACAGACAGTGACAAAGTTACTCCTTTCTTTGGTGAAATTCTTCCCATCACATGTGGATAGTCACAGAACAGGTGATTACATCTGTATCAGTTTTCTTTATAGTAAATATTGACAGTGGAACTTAAGGTATGAAATGAGTCTCATCTTAACGAAGATGCTGAAAATAGGTCACATGCAGCATTCCACAAAAGTGCCTGACTCTCTCCATTGACTAAAAAGAGAATTTGGGATGACAGGGTTAGATTTCATGGGTACATGTCACAGTAATCTTATACTAGGAGAGATGAATCCAATCCTTGGTGATAATTCTTCCATTCCACGGCATCAATAGATATTACTAATCTGAAACCTTTGTGCAAATGAAACACTTATGTAGACAATCAATCTAAGATGAACATGGAAATAACTGTTATGCAAATTGACCCTTACAAATGTTTCTTATAAAATAGCCTATTTTCATGTTTTCTCAATAAACACAGAAGTCTGATAACAAGGTTTATATCAATAAAATTCAAATTAAATTAACTTTATTGAAATTAACTGAGTTATCTTTGATATAACAGAAGAAAACCTCAGCAAACATATTGCATTATTAGGAAAGATAGTGCAGTGTGCTTATTAGGAAATATAGTGAAATGTGCTGTGATTTCAGAATGAGTAAGATTATTGGCTAACTATTCTGAAGAATTAATACTAATTTGACAGATGAAAAACTGTTTATTTAAAAATTTTATTTCCCCTTCAAACACATACCTATAATCTCCTAATTTATTTTTAAAAGCTTTTATTATCCCCTCAAGTCTAATTGGTTTATTAATAATAAATTATCTGATTATCTACTGTAAACCTTCTTACGATATTTCTTAGTGTGAAGTTGCACACATTATATTTTGTGTAGTTCAGCTGTACTGGTGAAGCAGCAAAAAATGTAAATATTTAATCTGACTTATCTTTGCTTGTTTAAAAACCTTGCCAGCACTTGGTTCAAAAATCTGTAACATGTATCTGTAGCACACTAACTTTTGCTAAGATGTAGTGTATGATCTGCTTTTCTCGTTTTCTGGGTCACAGGGTAACATGATTTCTTACAGTCTTCATAAGGTGAAATAGAATTTCCCTTTTTAGTGTATTGTCAGTGTAAACATACATTTATTCAGTAGGAAACAAAGAGTACACATAATGTAGAAACATTGCTTCAGAACGAACTGTGAACTATGTCATTAGAGAGACATCTCACCACTGAATAAACACTAAATCTGTGGATAGTTGAATGAAAACAGAAGCATGAGCTGAATTCAGAACTGCTCTAAGGTAGAACGCAAACCTTTTTTTTCAAACTCAAAATGTGTTCCACCAAATCAAAACCATATAAGCCTAGAATGCAAAGATGGATGAAAGATAGCAGAAATCCATCGCTTTTGGATTCCCCTGTACATAAAACCAGAGAATATATAGCAGTGAAAGGCTATCTGCTGGAAGAAAACATTCAATTTGCAGTAGTTTGTGAGTCCATTTCGGCTGAAAAGAACTGTCATTTAGCTAGATCTCCTGCTGTTTTTTGCTGAATGCTACAACAGATAGAGATGGAATTGAGCAAACAGCACTTTCTCCAGTGCAGAAGCTGTGTGGTCTTACAGTGTTCAATTGGGGAACTGGCTTTTGATCAATCTGGTACCAAACATCATTACAAGCTGTGAAAAATAAGACTGTGATGTATTATGAAAAGAGATGCTCACTGGTATAAGCATAAGAGAATATTTGTCAGAGCTGTGCTACACTGTTATAATAGGTCAGAACTTGACTCAGACACCCTACAGAACGGGTGAAAATAGGAACGCCCTTGTGCTTACTGCTTAGGCAACCAAAATGTATATTATTTACAGAATATAATTATAAAAGATACTTTAAATTACATAAAATTCTACTAAATACATCTAGAAAGCAAGCAAGCAAGCAAGCAAGCAAGTATTTTGTACTATGGTTGGGTCACAGGTACTAATATTAGAAAGAAGCAAAGTTTTTGGTTGCTGATGTCATTAGTGATGCTGTCCTAGTGTGAATTTATTCAGTAAATTAGAAGCTGGAAAGAACTGGGATTCAGTGAAAGCTATTTGCTCTTTGGATGGAAACAAGCACAGCTGTTTTGATCATAGAAGATGGTGCCATGATGCTACTTGGCAGAGATTTTTCCTTTGTCGCAGCCAAAGTAGATGAAAGCAAAACTTTTGGTGGACCAGCTTTAAAGTCAGATGCTGTTGTACACATGAGAACACATTTCAAGCCCACAGGTATTTTATCAAATGCTAAGTGACAAGGTAGTGTTTAGACCTCTCTCTGTATCTCCAAATCCAACCAACCAATACTTAGCAAGCTCATTTTCATAGATGAATAAAATAAAGTAAGGGATTCTTTAAACATATTATTAGACTGCTGCCAATAAAAGTTTACAAGAATAATAAACTAATATAATTCTAATACTTAATTGTCATCAATATTCATTCAGTAAATAGAATTCAAGGAAAAGTTATTTTACACAGAACAAGAATGAGGAAGATTATTCAGAATATAGTAATGCAAAAATCAATTTATTATCAGATTGTTTAAAGAGAAGTAGTCTAGATTATAGTATATCTTTTCCTCTGAACAATTTCAGGAAAAATCACCACCAAAAAAATACAAAGGAATTCACTCTTTAAAAATTTAATTTATAGGCACAATATATGTAAATTTCCTCTCAGAATGAAAAAACTATGACTAAAACAAAAATTGAAAAGGGAAGTGGAGGTAAATAATGACTGAAATTTTTAAATCAATTACTGACAATTTGCTTAAAATCAGTCTTCATATAATATATCTCTATTAAAAACAAGGACAAAAAATTAAACAGACATATGTGGTTTTGCATATAATGTAGTAACGTGAAGTAGCAATTAATTTGTTTTAACTTGTCCTCTAAAGTTGGTCCCCTGACCTGCTTTGGACAAGTCACTTTATTTTTCTGCTGGAAGAGAAATATAACAGCACTATACTTAATTCCTCTCTCCCTCATAGGGTTATTTTTGAATCAAATGCCTAACCTTATAATTAAAAATTCTTTAAAAAATACAAACCTCTTTAGTGTATTGCAGTAAAAATTTAAAGGTTCAGTCCTGCAGGCCTTGCTGAATAATACATAGACTTCTGTAGCCCCTTTGAAGTCAGCATGACCACCTGAATGAGTAATAACAGTTGAACAACTCCTAAAGGCTGATTCTGTTGGCTATTCTTAGTTACATGAATCAAATAACAGTTTTACCCACAAGGTACTACGAGTGACTCAGTCATTAGTGAAAAAGAATTTCAACCATTTTGTTCAAAGAATGGGACAGTCAGCCAGCAGAATTGTAATCCATTATTGACGATTATTGTTCTCTCTCAGGAAGTACTCCCATCCTATCTCTAGAAGAAAAATGAGACTGGTAGAAATGCTAAGGGATATGTGATAATATCTCTGATATCTTTTTTGTCTTCAAGGAAAGCCATTTCATCTTCTTTTCTGGCAAACAGTGTAACATCTCTTTTCAGTACAAGGATATAAACTGTGAAGAAAGGGCAACCACTGACTCCTATTGAATCACTAAGATGAAATTTTTTCAGCATTGTTAGATAGCAATGACTTTGTCTTTCAGTAACACCAGTGAATCAATTATTTCTAAATATACATAAACTTGTTGAACAAATATTTCACTGACCTCTTCAGATCACGGAAATATGTAGTGTCAAAAGCACTATGTACTTCTGGTAGGGAAGAAAACTCACACAACACCCAAATTACTCAAAACAAAGATATAAAAGCAAATAAATGTTTGAGTACGAGGGAAAAAACTTTAGGAAAGGAAACTTAACAAATCTGAAAAAAAAAAACCCAGAGCAGAAGATGATAGATTTCTTTCTTCAGATAAGAAGTCAAAAAGATTTTGCAAATCGATTTGTAAGGCTAAGTATGGGGAGTTGCAAGGAGAATTAATATTTCTCCATTCTGTTAAGATTTTCAAGAAGAATTAATTCAACAGCTATTGACAATTCCATGACACAGTTTTCAGTTCTCTGTGAGGAAGGGCAGCAGCGTAACTGAGAGAGGGTAGAAGATGGCACAGGTGTTTGTCTGATGTCTGATGTTATTTCAGAGGCAAAAATTAAGTTGTCCTAATTCAATCAATGTTGCAAACTTAACTTCAAAAGGAGGCAAAGAGAATTCTCTGAGGAACATTTCGTGGAGTTTTGTTATTTGTATGAATTTTCCAGCTGTTGGACATTCTAAGCCTGCAGCTGAGACCTAAGTTTGCACTCCCAGACAAAAGCAATTCCACCCATTCTGATAAAGTGATCATGACAGCGCTAGGTAATTGTTAAAACCAAAGTCGTGTATAGGAGAGTGCAAAAGGGTTTAACTGAAATATAATGGGAAAATAAAAGTCAATACAGACAAATGCTGAAGGATATATCATCCTATAGAAAGGATTGCTTAGGAGAAAAAGGAATGAAGTAGTAGCTTTATACTTTAAAGAAGATAAATCAGTAAGACAAGAACCCCTAGAGAAACCACAAGTGAAGGGTCCCTGATGATCATTCATAAGTGAAGACACATATATATCTAAATTGTAGAATCTGTCATGCTAGGAATTAACTATAAGGCAAAAAACCCAAAGGAGAAGTATGATTGTATAATAAAATATGTATTATGGAAGAAAAAGAAAAGATAAAAGATGAGTCATTAGTCATTATTCACTACACAATGAAATACGTAAGATGAGTGATATACTGTTATTTCAGTCCTAGTAACAAAATGAGTTACAATTTCTTCTACATACAGGAGAAACAAGAGAACAAATATTACTCCAAATTTGAAAGCATAGATGCAGAAGCAAAGAATGACTAAAATAATCCAGCTATGCTTGAAATGCAAATGAAAAGTGTACTCTGGATAAATAAGGAAACTGCACTAAACATGGCAATAGGCTTATAAGATATGAAGTAACAAACAGTCCTCATTAACACATAAATTAAAGGAAATAAAATATGGCAAAATAACAGTATCCTAATGATTATGTTATGATAGAAATTTTCATGTTACAGAAACTTACTTAAAACAAAAAGGTAAGAAGAGTTAAGGGAGGGAGGAAATCTAAGGCATGAGCATAATATTACTGCTGTACTAATAAAAAAAATCCACAAAAACCCTAAAATATTCTTCTTTTACCAATTTCCTTAGGAAAAGAGGGGAGGCCACACAACAGGAAAAAAAAAAGAATTATATTAATCTTTATCAGGAAAGAAATTTGAAATGAAAGAAGAACTATGTCTGTTATCTAGTACTGGCCTAGATTAGCAGAAGAGCAAGACAAAGGATGTCAGCAAAAACTAGAATGCAAGATAACTGGTAAACAATACAGAAAATTGTTGTAAATAGGAGCCTTAAATTGAACTTTCACAGCTGGTCAGTCTAGAAGCAGGGACGTGTATTTGTTTCATTCAGCAAATGAAAGTGCCAAAGCTCCATGCAAACACATTGTCCTAAAGTGCCATATGTTACAGAATAGAACATACTCAGCTACAGCCAGTAGAAACCATAAACCAGCTGGTTTAATCAGTTTCCTGGTGTCAGTAGGGACACGACTGCACAGCTGCACAATGCAACAAATGAGAAATGCCAGTTAGGAAGGACTAAAATGATACATCTCCAAGGTACCCGCTGGTTTTGCCAGCAGCATAAAAGAATAAAGGAGATTTGCAGATGTATGCATGCTACCTGGCGACTTTCAGCCTCTGTTTCATGTGTTCCGTGGTACATACTGCAAAGGTTCATGTTACTATAGACTAAATATTTACTGAAAATCAAAACCCTCTAAGCACTGTTACAATATATTGTTATTGTAGTACATTTTTTTCCCTCTTTTTTAAGAGAATAGCATATATTTCCAATATACATTAATCTATAGACTATTTCAAGACCTTTATAATTTTATTTTTAAGTTTGTTCATAATTAGTTTTCATCTGCAGAACTCTGTATGTTTCTCTTTCATGCTACAAGACAATTTCAAACGAGTGGCTGGAGTTTGATTTAGCAAACTGGTTAAGCCCAAACTCCTTAGACTTATGAAACATTACCACAACACTTAGCTGTTCTGCAATGAGTAACTTCTTGCTAAGTATTTATAACAGCATTGTTAAACACGTTTTTAAACACTTGTATCCCAAAATATTGCATCAGTCCCACTTAAGTCAAAATTGGACACATATATTACATATATAATGTACAAAAATGAATCAAATAAAAAAATCCTTAATCATAACATGTCTTTCCATTATAAAAGTGAAAATGTGATTAGGACAATACAGTCCATATTAATATTTCACAAAAAGAAAAGACAGCTTTTCCAATCTGGAAGAAAAATTTCAATGTAATAGGAACTTAAAAACCGTGTTAAAATATTCACTTTAAAAAACAAAACAAAACAAAACAAAACAAAACACCACAGCAAAACATATTGAAATGAAGGAATTTCAGCTTTATTGCTTCCTGTCCAGGGAATCGTACTAATTCAGTGTACTGATAGTACCTCCACCTTTGAGGTATTTGAAGTTGGGGGAATGCAGATACATGCATACATTATCTTTAACTTCTTTGATGTGGTTTCAGAGAGGAAACATCTGTAGGCATAAATAACAGCTCATCTGAGAGCCTGAAACAAGGTGGTTAATAATCAATACTCTCTAAGAATTTAAATGTCAAGTTATTTTTTATGATTACCGTTTGAGTTAACTTTAAGAAGTCCCTTAAGAATTCATTAGTACATTCAGGTAGCACAAAACACAAATAGATAACAGGGATACCTTCAGTGGATACAAACAGAAACAGACCTGAAAACTTAGATTACTGGGAATTATTTGAATGACTTACATTTTAGACTAAGAATTTCTAGTAAATTCATTATTTTATAATAAGATAAAAAACTCCCAAAAAATTAAATGAGGGATATGTTGTGCAGTAAGAAAAAGTGAACAGATCCTCTATTCATGGATCTAGCTCCGTGCTGAAAGATACATATGATACAACATTGGTATATGCCATTTACAAATTCACATCCAGAAACAGAAAGCGTGGAACCATATCACACTCATTACATCCCAGGCATAATAACTCAATGAAGACTGGCATAAGAAAATCAGTTTTGAGTAACCTCTGCTGTCATTTAGAGCACAAGAGTCCAATATTTGACTTGGGAACCTAAGTGTGTTTAAAAACATCCTGATGAATTTTGGTAGCCTTCTTCACAGGCAAGTCTGACTTCTCAGGGTTAATCAGGTGTTAAAATCTGTTTGCCACCTAAAACCTTAACAGTAAAATACTCAGTTTTCATTAAAATGTATAATTTATCTTCTGTGATGTCATGCAGCTGTGTTTCTTTCATTCAAACAACACGCAACAGAGAATCGCTACGATCAGATCCAGTATCTCTTATATGGCCATGAAATTTTACGAAGATTCCTTCTTCCACCTGTTGCAAGCACAATCAGAGCTACTGAAAAATTTTAACATTTTTACTAGAAACAAGAATATTTGATGGAGACATAATAAATCTGGTCACTTTTACCAAAAGACTACTATTATATTATTTTAAACTACTGTCTAGTGAGTTTTTAGACATCTGTCAGCCCAGGACGCTGGTCATTTGAAAACACTAGACAGCACTGGTCATGGTACAAAACAGGTTTCTTGTCAATGCAAAGCAGAGCTCGTCTGCACTGATAAATAAGTCTGTTAGGGACAAGAAGTGTCTGGCTTGTTGTTCCATTTTTGGATCTGCAAGTGTTGGCAGGATTGATGATATAATTTGTAAAACTACCAGCTTCAAATTTGACAGCAATTAAAAAAAAAAAAAAAAGCGGAATACTAGAAAGGATAGCAGCAAAGACTGAGGAAAAGACATGCCTGAATAACCATTTTAGATGTTAGCACTGTATACACAAAACTAATGAGACTTTACCTGGAATATTGTACATGAATCTGGGCACCTTATTAAAGCAAATAGACTAAATATCTGGAAATTGTACAAAGTAGTAAGAAAGAACTGATCAAATATCTTTCAGCTAGAAGTGCTATTTGAAGAGAGGATAAAAAATTCAGATGTATTGTCATTACAATAAATTAAGATCAGATTATTAAGCTGTATAACATTTTGAATGGTATAAAGACAGTATGTATCATCAGCTATTGGAAAGGCAAAAATTCCCTCAAAATAAAAACAGAAACTTAGAAGCTGAAAGGACCATGAGCACTGGCAGAGTTGAAGAGACAATTTCACTCTGAAAGCAATATAATGTTCAGAATGGGCTAAAACTGCATTAGTAGAAGGAAAAACTGAATAGAAACTTCTGGAAGAAACTTTGATATTTCTGGTGGAGAAAAAAAAGGAGAGAAAATTATACTTCTGTCCCAGAAGATAGAAGTTCGAATGGTGTTGGAAGCTCAATTACACTCTCAGCCCTTGAAATGCTCCTTCAGATCAGTATTGAAGAGATAAACTGTTCTGCTGGAGAGAAATGGACAAAAGTGTCTCTTCACGAACTAAGAGTTGACAGAAAAGTCACTCCTTTTGCATTTACTTAGAAAAAAAATCTGTTCAGAGAGATATGAGACTTCACTATGAGTTTTTAGTTCACGTACCCCTCCACTATCTTCTAAAGTTTTATCTAGATTTTTATTTTCTTGCCAAAAGGAATATGAGCACAGAGCAGTAGTGACTTAGGCTGTCACTGGGAACAGGGCTGAGCATTAGCTCATTTCACATAGACCTTCAGAGAATTTATGAACGGTAATAACTTTTGGTTACTGCTTTCCTAGGTGAGTCTCAAAGTGATTATCAAGAGGTGAAAAACTCTGTAGACATTTCCTTACCTCAAGTTTTCCAGTTCCTCGATTTGGCTCTTTTCAGAAACTATTAACTATTCCTTAAATTGAATTTCAATAGTATGAGGGGATGGAAAAAACTCTGTGGTAATAATCCTCAGTTGTCAAGATGCCAACAATCATAGACATCACTGTATCCGTTGAGAACATGCTCAACATTAGAGGTCTGTACCCTGGCACACAATTATCTCCCTATGGATGGAGCTGGATTGTGTGAATGGAGCTGTGGATGCAGTGTGGTGCAGTGGTAGTTTATGAAGTGCCTGAGATTCTAACCCAAAGCTCAAAACCTAGGAGGAAAGACTTACATATGAAATAGGAGTTACAGAAATCTAAGAAGCAAGAGATACATGACTTCAGGATACTGGGAACCACAGGTACATTTCTATTAGAGATGGTTCAAGCAATGACCACTCCTCCTACCGTGCTCCGATCACCTTTTTTCTCCATCTTCCCTATCCAATACATGTGTTATACATGCATAGGTATTTTTTCTAGCTGTGCCAAAAAACTAAACTACTAAATTAATACCAAGAAATTATTAATTTAATTCTTCCAAGCTGTTTTTCAGCAACCTTTCACAGAGCAACTACACAAATACTTTTGCTAGAATAATGCAGAGGAAGAAGAGCAGTGAAACAAAACATCTCGAAGGAAACAAAGACAAATAACTCTTAATTGTTAGGCTGTGATTTTTTGGTTGCCCTTTTACCAGTTTTAGCCAAACTCTATTTCAAAGGCACATGCAAGAAGAGAGTCATTATAACTTAAAAGAGAAAAATATCATTTTTATTTTCAAATTGTTTCAGTCACTGCATGAGTCTACAGTTCGGAGTTCTAGAGTTTAAGTCTTAACATGCAACAGATGGATGAGGAGGTAGACATATTCCAAGAGTTTGCATGTATTTATCCAAACCTCTTCATAATCTATGTCTATAAGTTATATATGTACCTATTTGTATCTCTCTATCTATCTCTATCTCATTTATGTCATCTATGTCATCTGTAGCTATATAAATCATGTGTATAATCTATATCTTTATATCTAGATCTAGATCATCCATATCTATATATATATCTATATCATCTGTATCTATCTAGATCTACTATCTATCTATACTTATCTATATCTTGTTTTGATGGAGAATAAAGATTAATTCCGAGCCATTCCAATAAACAGCACAATTTAACCCAGTAAAAAGCCCTTGTTAGATTTTGCACATTATGTAAATCCAAAGTATAAGAAAGTCTGCTTTTGTGGTGCACAGATAATTTAAATCATGTAATTACTCTGCAATAGTGTGTTTGTTCTAAAGTGGAATGTGAACCATAAAATCTAGAAATTATGGTGTTATTTCTGTCCTATAAATACTATTGCAATTATAGTGTAAGTTAAACTACTGTGCGATACCTAGCTTGATTGCCTCTTGGTCTGTATGGGTAGCTTGAAAATGAGGATCCTCTTCATTATAAGCATAGATATAAGCATATTATAACAAGGTACATAATGTTTAATAGTTTAGCACATATAACTAAACAACTAGAGCAAATCAAATTATTAGTGACAGATTATACACAAATTTAGCTTCTTTATGATATCCAGCAGTTTCCTCATTGCTCCAATTGACTAATAAGTATATTTTGTAAAAAATTTTACAATCATTGCTTCCCTATGAATTATTGCCAACATTAGTTTAACTATTCGATAGAGATGACTAATCAAGAATTCTGATTAGTGAACTTATATACACAACTCAATATATGCAATATCTGCTTCCTGGCTGGCTGTCTCACAGAAAAGTGATAGAATATGGCAGTACAGTGGATGTGGTTTATCTGAATTTCAGTAAAACATCTGATACCATCTTCCACGGGATCCTCATAGCTAAATTGAGAAAGTGTGGTCTGGATGATCGGGTAGGGAGGTGGATTGTGAACTGGTTGAAGGAAAGAAGTCAGAGAGTTGTGGTCAGTGGGACAGAGTCTGGTCGGAGGCCTGTGTCTAGTGGATTCATTCAGGGGTCGGTACTGGGGCCAGTGACACTGAATATATTCATCAACGATCTGGAGGAAGGAACAGAGTGTAGTATCAGCAAGTTTGTTGATGACACAAAACTGAGGGGAGTTGTTGACACATCAGAGGGCTGTGCTGCCATCCAGCGAGACCTAGACAGGCTGGAGAGCTGAGCAGGGAGAAATTGTATCAAATACAACAAGTGTAGAGTCTTGCATCTGGGAAAAAAACAACCTCATGTACCAGTATATGCTGGAGACTCACCTTCTGCAGAGAAGCGTAGGGGAAAGGGAACTGGAGGTTCTAGTGGACAGCAGGATGACCATGAACCACCAATGTGCCCTCGTGGCCAAGAAGGTCAATGGCATCCTGGGGTATATTAGAAGGGTTGTGGCTAGTAGGTCTAGAGAGGTCCTCCTGCCCCTCTACTCTGCCCTAGTGAGGCCACATCTGGAATATTGTGTCCAGTTCTGGGCCCCTCAGCTCAAGAGAGACAGGGAACTGCTTGAGAGAGTCCAATGCAGAGCCACAAAGATGATGAAGGGAGTGGAACATCTCCCTTATGAGGAAAGGCTGAAGGAGCTGGGTCTCTTTAGCTTGGAGAAGAGGAGACTGAGGGGTGACCTCATGAATGTTTATAAATATGTCAAGGGGGAGTGTCAGGAGGACTGAGTCAGGGTCTTTTCAGTGATGTCCAACGATAGGACAAGGAGCAATGAATACAAGTTGGAACACAGGAGGTTCCACAAAAATATTAGGAAAAACTTTTTCACTGTGAGGGTGACAGAGCACTGGCACAGGCTGCCCAGGGAGGTTGTGGAGTCTCCTTCTCTGGAGACATTCAAAACCCTCCTGGACGCATTCCTGTGTGACCTGCTCTAGGTGATCTTCCTTTGACAGGAGGATTGGACTAGATGATCTTTTGAGGTCTCTTCCAATATGTAATATTCTGTGATTATGTGATTCTCTATGAATGTTTTATGAATACAGAGAATAAAGATCTGAGTCTTCAGTGGCAGTATGCAAAGTTTCCTCTTATACATTTAGAATGTAATAGCAATATTTTTTGGTTTTATGCTCTGTTAGGGAGTGGTGAATCAGACATCTCCTTTTTTTTTTGGCTTGTCTTAATCCCAGACCTTACTGCAAAGCTTTTATTTTGAACTCTCCCTTTTCAAGGCTTGCTTCCGCTAAACATCATCTGCAGATCTCTCTTCTGTTCCCCTCTTGAGATTTTCCCTGAAGTCTTAACCTCTATCTAGGATGTGCTACTAAAGGTAACATTAGTTTGCACTAAGATCCACAGCTGCTCTCCTTTAACATATGTTAACTAAGATCCACATCTGCACTTCTATAAAATCTGGCAGATGTATACATCTGTCACACGCTGTTGGCTCATGTGGATCTTATCATCCACCAACACACCCAAATCCTTCTCCCCAGGGCTGCTGTCAATCCACTCATTGCCCAGCCTGTGTCTGTGCTTGGGATTGCCTCACCAATTGCACAACAGACATCAGTACTCCTTCTGTCCTGACCGCTGCTGTTGGTTTCTCTTCTAGTGCCACTTACCCTAGGGACATACACCTTCTATAGCTGACTCATGGTGGTTGCAGGTTGGTGGTGGGCAGTAGCAATTAGCAGCAGTGGCATGATTTTATGTGCTACTTTGCATTAACAGACTGTGACAGCAAAACACAGTATCAGTACCAAGTGCTGATATTATCAGGATCTAAGATGGGATCACAGTAGTTGGCTTTATTGAACTGTAAAGCCCAGAGTAGACATGTGTCTCCTCAATCTGAGGCCACCCATCCGTACTGTGACTTAACAAATGCACTTCTTCTCATCCCTTTCACAGAACAGGGATAAGTTTTCAAAGTGTCTCCAGCGTTGTGATGGACAATGAGTTAGGCTGTTCTGTCACAGAATCACAGAACCATGGTGGTTGGAAGGGACATCTGGAGATCATCTAGTCCAACCCCCGAGGCAGAGCAAGTTTGCCTACAGTAGGTGTATGATTTCTGATTCTGCATGTGATTTCATCTCACTGTATCCAGGATAGGATTAGAGCCCATGCCATGGAGGGGACAGGTGCTTTCAGGATAAAGCATGTGTGGGAAAATAAGGGGAGATTGGTGGGGAGGATTGTAAATAGGCTCAAGGGACTTTCAGCTGAGGTGTCGAAGAACACATAACTGTTGTCTGCCCTTGTGTCTTTGATCAGAAGAACATCTGCGTTCAGACAACTAGGTCTGCGATAGGCTCAGAGGCACCTTATTGAATGTACCTGAGTTTCTATGCTGCTGTGGGAAAGATCATAGAAGCACAGAACCATAGAATGACTTGAGCTGGAAGGGACCTCAAAGATCATGTAGTTCCAACTCCCCTGCCATGGCAGGGACATCTCTCACAGATCAGGTTGCTCAATGCTGCATCCAGCCTGGCCTTAAACACTTCCAGGGATGGAGCATTCACAACCTACCCGGGCAACCTGTACCAGTGCCTCATCACCCTCAGGGCAGAGAAGTTCTTCCTTATATCTAGTCTAAACCTATGTGCTTCCAGCTTCCCCCCATTACCCCTCATCCTATCACTGCTGGGCCTTGCAAAAATTCCCTCCCCAGCCTTCTTGTAGGCCCCCTTCAGGTACTGGAAGGCTGCTATAAGATCTCCCTGGAGCCTTCTCTTTCCCAGGCTGAATAAGCCTAAGTCTCTCAGCCTGTCCTCATCAGAGAGGTGTTCCAGCCCTCTGACCATCTTGGTAGTCCTCCTCTGGACTCGCTCCAACAACTGGATCTTCCTTCCAACCACGTGTTTCACTAACTAACTAGAATATGTGCAAAGGCTTTCCAGAGTGCTGCTACTTACGGGCTTCATTTGTTTCCAAAGTTTTCTGTTCCTTGTGATTCATGTTTATGGTTTAGGAAGCAGTCATAATAAACGTGGGTGCGCACTTAGCAAAACATTAGTATATGAACGGATAAAAAATTCCCCTTCACAGAGAAGTAATAATAAATCATATTCACAAATAAGAGTTTAGATGTATGTTAAAATGTAGTTATAGAATTCTCATCTTCTAATTTCTATTCCAAACTAGACTTATAGCTGTTTCTGAATCAGATGTTTTCACAGGTTTTATTTTTAAAATAAAACTATGTGAAATAATTTTTGTCACATATTTTTTCTTTAGAAGTTACTGTTACTGAAGGTCAGTCCTAAAAATTGTAACTCCAGTGCAATTGTTTGTGAAGATGACTCATGTCGGAATAGATTTTTGGGATCTGCCCCATGAATCCTGGTTGTCTAATGACAGACAGAACTGCACAGAATAAGAGAAGAAGGGAGGATTTTGGAATGGTAGTTTGGCATTCAGATGGTTTGCTTAACTTTAAAAAAAAAAAAAGTGGAATCATGTTAATTTTGTATATATTTATAAATCATTGTGTCTCACTTTTAATTATGATACTTTGAACTGCTCCATGAACGCTGTCCAGGAGGGCTGCAAATCTAGCTGCTTAGCAGCTATGTTACAGATTTAATTAACACACATTGAGAACTGCTGCAAATCAGCTGGGCAACCATTCCCGTGCTATTGATGATGACAACCTTATGGAGACCAAGCTGCAAATCCCCCTCCCAGACTGCAGTGCAGAAACCATTATTCTATTGATCAGCTTTGTCTCAGATGTTATGCGGCAAAAATGTGGTAATCAGGATGACAGGCTTAAAAGATGTAAGATTTTCACAGCGCTATTGAGGGAAAAGAGGCTACAAGCATTTAGTGTCACTCAGTGCATCTTCTGAAAGAAAATCCAGTCTTTTGGAAAAAGTAGAATGCCAGAAACAAAAACGTGGCCAAATATAAAGCGTCGTAAAAGACCAGAGTTTAAAGCAAAGTGCAGTATAAAATAAATACTATCAACAACCATCCAGGAAAATTCAGCACTTTTAGGGATGGCAAGAACAGATGTTTATACCTTCTGATATCTGCATGGGAATGGTGGCCTTTGACAGTTTTCTTGCACAGTTGTTAACGACATCACAAGAATGGACAGGCAGGAAAAGTGCAAAACAAAAAGGAATAGTTACTAAACAACGTTGAGGCAACAAAATGTTTAGAAACAATACCGGGGAAAAATACCTCAGTGTATTATCATATAAGGAAGACGCTAAAATATTTTGACCTTAGAAAGTCTCAACTGTGCTTTGTTCAGGTTCATAAATATTCCCATGGATGAACAGTTGAGAATCAGAACTGCTCCTCTAGGCTAATATGCCAGCCTTGAGGTAGAATTACACCAGTATAGAAGAACTGAGTTAATAATAATGCCATGGTTGGGTAAACACACACTTTGACTTATGTATTTCGAATTATTGTTAAGAAGTATTTGAGAAAGACATAGCAATTGTTGAAACTGAAAATGCAACTATTGACATAGAGACAATCAGCAAGTGTGCTGCAACTATGTTAGAAATTATATGAGAGGGTAGCTCTAATTAACAGCTCTGGAGGAGGTGAGATAAATTATTTGTGGAATATTTGGAGAAATCAGTAGTTAAATAAAAACAAGTCTAAGAAATCATGTACTGTACCAAACAATGAAGAAAAAAGAGTTTTAAATAGGGAGTAACCAGTTTGCTCAATATCAACTAAGAGTGAGTTTTGAGAGTTACTATAGATAATTCCCCAAGGCCCTTAGCAATTTGTGCAGCTGAGAAAAAGAACAGATATAAAGGGCACTAATGCTGTCTGCTTTACAAGAAAAATAGAATTTAAATGAGAGTGTTGTAACTCTTATGCTGTAAAATATTGTGGTATGTCCAGCGTTCAAAGGAAATATAATTCCAACGAATCTAGTGGGCCTTGTTAAAATAGCATGCTGTGATAAAATCACACCAGCCACAGAAAATACAATTTAAGGTTGAAATGCCTTACTGGTGACTCTCCTGAATATACATACTGTAACCTGCATGTAGTGTCATATTAACAGTCCGAGGGTGTGAACTCTTTGCTTATTTATGAGAATGTTACTCTTCATTCACATCACTATTATCTTCCCAGTACTCAGGCATGAACAGGCTTTCTTTTGATCCCACCTCACTGTGAGCAATGCCCTTCATAGTAAAACATGTAGTATGTAAAGGAAGATCTTCGTCAGTTATTAATAAGCTTTGTCACATTTTTCATAGGGAAAATGGATTTATTCTTGAAATCCTCAGGTGTCCTAAGAGCTAAGGAAACCAAACAAAAAGATAAAGCCCTAATCTGCCATACCACTTATTGAATCCTCTAACAAAATTGATATGTAGCTCCAAAGTAAGACTTTTAGTCAACAAAGAACCACATGAGTTGACCTCAAGTGCAGCATGCAGCGCCAGTCCCATTTCTCTGGACCCTTGAGACACAGCTATGGTAGGTGGGTTTATCTGAAAGCAATTTTAGTTTCAGTTGAACAGATACTATGCTCATGCTAGTTTTACGTAGTGTCATCAAAGAAACCCTTGATATTGGCTTTTTCTTAGTCAGTCCAAGTTAGTTTTATGTAAGAAATTAGGTGTAATCCTTGAAAAAAGTCAGAGATTTGCTGAGGAAGACCTTTTAGAGGATAAAAAGAGGAAATAACTTTATATTAGCATAATCTACAACACTCATACACTGCTTTTTACTCTTTCTAGTAAAACTGCACTAAATATTGTATACTAGCACTGGACACATTCAAAATTTAGGGATGTATGGGTCAAGGTTATTTGAAGAACCATAAAACAAACATTCAATCAGGAGCAATGAAATGATCTTACATTGTCATACATACTTTTTCTATTACCCATCAAGAAACTCAGGTGGCATGAATCTAAGAACATTGAAATAGCTTCAGTCTGATTTCATGTTAGCTTACAGCTTATTTGTGATCTTTCTATCTCAAAGCATCTTTGGCAACGCAGTTGTACTACAGTTCAATCAATTTTACAGTCTTCAAGAATCAGCTGGTTCCTGATACTAAAAAGAAATTTCAGATTTTATCCTGTTCTAGAAATGGTGGTTAACACGGACTTATTTCAGAAATCTGCACTGCAGCTGTGATGAAATTTTTAGCCTCAGGAAGATGACCCACAAAACACAGAATGCACAAATCACAGGTAACAAGGCAAACTGTAAAGTCAACCTCCATCATTAACGGACTGTATTTTATATATCCACAAGACCATATAACTCTTTTCTGTGCTGGTGAGCTGAAAGCATCCAGGGCCCATTCTCTAGCCTGGAGGATAACTCATGCAGAACAGCTTGCATCCACTCTAAGTGATCATAAACTCTAAAATTGTGTCTAAACCGTCTGCTGGGAATTGCTCTTTGGACCAAGGAAATGTTTCTCCAAGGAAATTGTCTATTTTTATCTTCAGGAACTGTTTATTTGGCTTACATTAAAATGATACTAAAGAATTCTAGTGATTACAGTATAGACAACTGAAAGACATTAATGATCTAGAGGATTGGTCTACATGTTAACTTCAGCAACACTGAGACTGTTTAATTGACTAGTATGTACTGGTTTTGACTGAGATAGCATTAGTTTTCTTCACAGTAGCTTGTATAAGGTTATGTTTTGGATTTATGAGCAAAACAATGTTGACAGTCAATGTTTTAGCTATGGCTGAGTAGCATTTACACAGAGACAAGACCTTTTTTCCTCTCACCCGAACCCATCAGTGAGGAGACTAGGGATGCACAAGAAGCTGGGAAGGGGCACAGGTGGGACAGCTGACCCCAATGCACCAAAATGATGTTCCATATCTTATGATGTCATACGAAATATGGAATATTACAATTTATCTCTACATCCCAAGCGATAATCACCATGGGAAGAAGAGAGAAAGAAGGAGGACATTCGGATTTATGCTGTTTTTTCTTCCTCAATCACTGTTACATGTGATGGAGCTCTGCTTTCCTGGAGATGACTGAACACCTGCCTCCTAATGGGAAACACTGAATGAAGTCCTTGTTTTTCTTTGCTGCATGCATAGCTTTTGCTTTACTGATTAAGTTGTCTTTATCTCAACCCATGAGCTTTCTCACCTCTACCCTGCTGATTCTCCCCTACATTGCTCTCTGGGGAACAAGTGGCTGTGTTAGGTTGATCTGCCTACTGGGGTTTCAAATACAATATAGTAGAGATAGAGCTTTACAAAAGAAATATACATATTATAATCAATAATCTCTATGATTTGAAGCGGGATTTTTGAGTAAAATTAAGCACATGTATACAACATTGAAATTTTGTCTTTTAGGCTTCAAGGCTGTTGTTACCATGATAATTTTAAAAACTGGTTTGTTGTGAAATCTTTTTATATGGTTTTGTACAATATGTCCTGACTTCAGGATGCATACTAGTGTGTTAATATGCTAGTACAAAATAGAAAAAAAGAAAGGAAATTCTTCACCAGTCAAAGTTTTAAATAACAAGAATTTCTCTGAGAGAGTAAGTATATTCACTGGATCATGCAACTATGTTTGCAGAATACAAAACCTAGAAATTTCTCTTGGCCTGAGCTGTATTAATATCTGTAAGAGACTGTGTTAACTGAAGAAAA
>NW_009696331.1:15576-63856 GCF_000703405.1 Apaloderma vittatum | reverse complement strand
TAAGATTTTTTTTCTTTCACTGTAAATGACTATTGGTTTAAGAACATCATCAGAAAGCATTGGCTTGATAGCATGTCAGTAGAAGAATGCCATCTTCATAAAAAATGTTTAATTTAAAACAGAATAATTATAAATTTAATTATGAATAACAATTATAAATGTAATTATGAATAATAATCCTGAATTAATAATTAATAATACATTAATAAATGGGAATTAACAGTTTTCTCTGTTTTGATGAAATTGTGCACGTCATCCCCGTACACACTAGAAAACAATAGCACAGATTCCCAGAAATTTATTACACAAAATAAAAAGTCTTGAAGTTAGATGATAACTCTATTCAGGAAACTCTTATGAAGTACGTTGTGGTAATGAATAGGTCATCACTCACGCAAGTGAACAAAAATTCAAAGATTTTTTGATGCACTTTGTAAAAACAAAGATGCATTTGATTTAGAAAATCACTCATTTTGTTCCTAAATACTGTTTTTTGCCAAGAGATGATAGGTTGTCTATTGAAATCCTGATACATGTACAGCTCTGTGACACTGAGGCCACTTCTCTGAAATCTCAGTTATTGCCCTCTCCTCTTGTGTAAATAATTTTGCACCTGCTTTGCCTCAGTGATTGTGATATCACTACTTATATACTTGAGATTAAGTCCAGGACATACACTGTACAGGCAAGTGAGTAGGACAGAGTCAAACTTACTTTGAGAACTAAGTGGATATATATGGTTCCATTTTTAAATTCACATTTGCAATATGTTTAGCGCTCTTGATTTCTGCAGCAACTAATGAGAGTTGAGTGTTCTCACTGCATGCAAGACATAGACATTATCTAGGAATTTGTCATATGATTAATTACTAATTAACAGTCACTGATAATAAAGCAATTCTGAATAAATTTTGCCTCCTCTTAGACATGTGTTTTAGAGAGAGAGATGCTGTAAAACATTGTTTGTCCTCAATCAATTTGCTGCTTTGGTTTGCTTTTTTCATAGAGTTCAGGTATTAACTGTATCATGGAATAAAAGGTCAGTGCTGCAGGCTAGTTGCTGGCAAGAGGAGTCGCATCTCTCAGAGCAAGGGCACTTCTGATTAGAGTGAAATGAAGTCTACAGCTCCATATCCCTCTTTTGTTCCAAAATTATATCAGCAACAGAGCAAGACATCACAGAGTCTTTAAAAAAACAAAGCCAAGTTTGTCCCAGCTCTCTTCTCTCCACAGAATTCTTGGAAAAATAAAGCAGGCAGATGAGAAGAGTAATCTTACAGTTGACGGACTGCAGGGAGATGTTAAAAATCTTCATGCTATGGGAAGAAGAAGCATCCAAAGATATCAAAATGCAATATCTATTTAAAAAACTCCAACGACCATCCATCATCCTATGATGAATCTGTTGTTTGGAGCACATGGCTTCTGCAGGTTGCAAGCAGGGAGTCTAATTCCTCATGCTCCCCCAGACTGCTTTAGGAAGCCTGGTTTTAAAAGATGTAGGACTTCTAAGAAGTGCTTGTGGAGTGCTCTCCCCACCTCCTCTCACCAGCCACATGCCTACCATTTTGGTCTTCTTAGAACTATAATTGAAATAACAGAATCAATATTGAGATACTGCTAATAATCCTCATGAAACAGATTAAAATCTCAGGCATGGGAAACTTAAAAGCTGGGCAGAGCAAAACTGGTGGTGTTTTCAAAGAGGTAATCTTCCCTGTCAGTATCTGAGAAGTTACAGGCTCAGCACACTGACTGTTCAAATATTATACTTGATAGTGACTCAGTCTAAGTAGGTTTTTGACAGAAAGTAAATGCATAATGTTTATTGCAAAGTTTAAATTGACCTCCCTGCTCTTCAACAGCTCGATGTGATATCAGTATTGCCATTTGACGTTTTATACTTCTTCTTTGGATTTAACCCAGCATTTAGAGCAAATAGGATGCTAAAGGTAAGAACTGTGTTAGTGATGAATGGCCAACCAGACATCAATGCTTTTACAACCCAATGAAAAGTTATTTATAATATTTACAAATATGAAATTTAGAGACTAGAAAATGTCTTCAGGATAAACGACATCAGTAAATAAACCAACAAAAAATACAAGATATAGTCTAGCTAAAAGAAGACCTTACTATCTTATTTTTCTTTTTACTTTATTATTTCCTACTTTTGAAAGATGCTTTGTGATTAAGGCTGGTTTGTTTCCATTATTTAAACTAGATTAATCCTAAATTCTTCATTTAGTTTTCAAAGATAAAATAAAAAGCTATGTGTGAATATTAATGGCTATTAATAAAGGTAAATCACAAATAATTAACAGGAAGAATCTGACACAGCAGCAACTGATACCACATGTATGGTTGTTGATATGTATGATCACTTAGTGGAGTATTACTGGAATTTCAGGAAGAGAAAAAGGGATTTTTATGCATGTAATTCTCTCTGAGCAAAGGCTGCCAAGCAATTATACATGTTTGAGGATGTAGAAGTCATTCATTTACAGCAATCTGACCTAAACAGCAAGGTTATTTCTATATTCAGATTAACTGGACACTCAACACCCAAAACAAATGTTTAACTCAATTTTCATTTTCACTTTGCAGTTTACCTTTTAGTTACATGTTTAAAGTCAGACTACTGAAAAATCTTTTCTTTTCAAAATGTGTACGTGAACTGGGGTCAGTACTGTTATAAAAAGATACGTAGTGAAGAATATGATTGGATTACTTTCATTTGTTTTCTGTTCAGCATAACACATTCTTTGAGTTCAATGATCGCTTGGAAGCTATTATGGACAAAGCATACATCTACAGGTACGTACTTGTTTAACTCTCATAGCATGCAAAGCTTGGCACAGAATGCATTTCATTTGATTTCAAGGGTTGTCAGTGAAACACTGAATGGAATATGATACATCATTAACTTTTCAATTTAAACTTTTTTTTTAAATATATTTTTATTATAGTCATTGAAATAATAAACATAAAGCTTCACTCACATATCAAATCTAGCTCAGTTCAGCTGGCCTGGTTCAGGCAAAACGTTCACCAAACTGAGGGTCCCGCCAAGATTTAACTAATCAGAAGTATGTTTCTTTAGTGAAAGAGCTAAAGAACAGGGAGGTTTTAGGTTGTTAAGAGCAGTGCCAAATCCTCAAGGGCTGTTTATTTGTACTTAATAAGAGTTATGAGCTTGAGCCTGTGTCAACATTTTTCTTCAAATACGCTCTCCCCATGAACCTGGCATATACAGAAACTTAATCCTCTACTGCATTGGCTAAACTTGGAATGAGAATCAATTCAGCACAGATCTCAAATAGTGATTGCAATTGTTGTCCACTGCACCATGTTCTCACCTTCTGCATTGACAGGAAGAATTTAGGATTCAACTCAAGCAGTCCATGGACATGGTTATGGCAATATTCATAGGCTCCTCAGCTGTCAGTGATGCTGCTAAGACCCAGTGAATCACTGCCTACTTTTCTTCTCGAGTTTCTAATTTCATTACAAAGTATAGGATTTTATCTGGCTTGCTTATATTTTCAATATTTTTCTAATGTTGAGAGCTTTTAAAATTTATTAAATATTTTCCATATTACATCCTTTGCTTCAAAGTCATAATTCAATTACTTTTCTGTATCTCCTGTAATATTTGCAGTGAGTACTGGGAGACATAATTTTTTTAAATAGATGGTTTTAAATCAAGTGATTAGCTCATATGTAACAATAATGTTAGGTGTATATGGATTTCAAGGAAATGGGAACAAATTAGCAAACCTATTTTCATCCTGATAAGCAGCTGTGTAAGGGAAAGCGTTTCACACTATGTAAAAGTATGGAATGGAAAGTGGTTATTTAAAGGACAAGTTGAGAATGGGATATGTGTCTCTTCAAATTAGCCTAACTATGAAGGATGTGATGTTGATTTGTGTGTCAAAAAACAGGGAAAGTGCTCATTTAGAAAGGCTAATGTACAAACACAGAAAGATCTCACTGGTTCTGTAAAATGTATGAAGTAGCTGGAAAGACAGAAGCAGCTGCTCTACTGAGCTGTTCTGCCTCGTTAGACAGTTTTGCAGTGTAATATCAGTTGAGTGCCACAACTGTGCGTTGCTGCTTGTGTCTTTGCTCCCTGGTCACAGGCCCACTAAACGTTTTCCAATATTAAATCACTTGCAGAATATAAGCTGCACAATGTAAATATTACAGAATGAATCCATTCTCTACCTCATATTCTTAAGAGGACAGAAACTGGAGATGTTTGAAATAGAGCACTCTTCATAACTAAAGTGCGATTTTTAAGATGTGCTGAAAAACAGTTATAGTGCATGGACTACAATATTGCGCAGCATATATAGGGTTAACAGCATTGATGCTTTATTACCTGTAGGCTTTCACATCATTGCATTGCTAAGGTTTGTGGTAGAAAAAAAATGCCTGCATACTGTGCTACTAAAATATTATATTTTATAAACACCACCTAATAAATATGGCATGCCGTGCCCTGATACAATGATTTAAAGCATACTTTAGGCAACAATGAACCCCAGTTTTTGAGGTGCTCATTGGTAAAACCATTTATATGGCACAGATCTTTTAATTGGCTTACCAGAAGGCTTTATGGTAAGGAAAGGAAAAGGACCAATGAAGAAGAGTAGAAATGGGAGCTAAAAAATAAATACAAAGAAATGGGCTTGTGCAAACTACTGCATTTTCTTTGAATGTAGTAATGTTGTTTTGATCTGAGATCCTGGTATGGTCACCATTTGAGTGATAACTGGATAACTGGATAGCTTCCGCACAGCAAATGTATGTGCCTGTGTTGATTCTCTTCTCAAATTCACTAGTTTGAGTTTGTAGGAATAGAGATAGAAAAAGCTACTGCATCTTATCTACCCATTGTGGCAGATTCAACACATGACTAGAGAAATATAACAAATAGAACCTTTACTCAGACCTCAGGAGTCCACTTGCATGGATTTAAACTTGTGCACAAGATCCAGCATGGTCAATACTGCAATATATAAATAGAGCACATCAGCTATCTGCTGCTCTCAATAGCTTGCAACCCTAAACAAATCTGTTCTGGAGGCACATCAACATTTAAACAGAGAAGTGGCATTCATTTGTTAACATCCTAAAGAAGAAAAGTACATGTAGGTAGATTGCTCAACAGCATAGAGAGGCAAAGGAGGGCATGCAATGGCACCTTAAGAACCGGCAAAAGAACGCATTATACAGAAGCAAACATAGAGATATTACCTCCCACTAACTTAGTTTACAGGTAGTTCTTATTAAATTTTCATAAAACCGTGAACCCAGTTACTACGCACTGCAAACTGCATTGAATTCTAGCTGTGGCAGATAAACCCATTAAATACAGGCCTCCCTGTGTTTAGGCAATTCTTGTTCTTTTCCTGCTTATTTCTCCCTTGCCTGTATGAATATTTGAATGGAGAGGTACATCCAGGAGATCTTTTGATCTCTATGCACTGAGCAGAGGATATACAATGAGATCATTGTTGTATTAAACAGAAAGCTGCTTGGTGCTTAAGTAGTTAGTCACTGGTGTTCTTTAAACAACTGGCCATAAGCATAAGAACTGGGATTAGGAATGATATAACTCCTGCTATAAGCGCTAAATCATACTATTTAGCGGATCTACTGCAGGCTTCCTAGAACAGCTCTTGTAAAGCAGTTCATTTCTGACCTCAGACATTTCTTGGCTTTGGATCACAAGTTTAGAGCCTATCTTGAACAGTTTGTCAAACATATTAATTCATACCCTCTAGCCTCATTAATCAGCTTCAAATTTCTGTAAATATTCATAGCCTGTTAAAGAAGTGGATTATAAAGTCCTCAGGCAACCATAATTTCAAAATTACCCCATGTCAAATATTCTAGGAAAGATATTTATTTGACCTTGGACAAACATGAGAGGTAACTGCCATCTATTTTTTCCGTGGAATCTAGACAGGTGGGGAAATACTTAGTGGATGCGTAACATAAACATTGTTGATACAAAAAAGCAATGAGTTTCATATTAAGAGAAAGGAAAAACATAAGTTGTTTTACAGGAATCTATTGACTTTTATAGGGTCATTCGAACAACTGGATACTTGCTGTTTATCTTGCACGTTAATGCATGCCTGTATTATTGGGCTTCGGACTATGAAGGACTTGGCAGCACTAAATGGGTGTATGATGGCGACGGAAACATGTAAGTCCTTTCTTCTTGCAAGAGATGTTGATTTTGCTCCTTCCTGCATCCCCCTCTTCTTCCCAAGCCTCTGTTTGTGCAGGGTATGCACTTACTTTACAAGTACATGGATAGTAAACTTTTAGCGCCATGACTGCTCGTTATCAGCTTTCATTACTAACACATATTTGGAGGGCAGGTGCAGTGAATAATCAGTTTACCACTTTCAGATTTTATAGGTTTATGAGTCAGTGCTCAGCACTAACTTAATTAAACATTTAGAAAGCAACAAGTATCATAAATTAAGCTTACTGATTGAATATGCACATGTGAACTGCTGGAAGGATTGAAGAACAATCCCTCAAGGGAATCAGAGGCATAGATTTTTTCTCTGCCACAAAGCATAATGTAGCTAAAATGCAACATTTTAATCTCTCTAAATACCATGGTGATTGGTGTGAAGAAATTCCACCTACTTTCTCTGAACTTCTGAGAAGTTCATGCTTAAATAGGTGGCAAAGTGTCTCCAGTGGGCAGGACTGGGTATTAACACACCTTTCCACAAAATCTTTGTGACAACACTAGGCTGGGTGCCAATTAAGGAACATTCATTATAGATGATGGAGAGAAAGAAAAAGACCAAAGTCATGATATGTGTGTGTAGTTATATAAAAACATATCTAGTAGGTTCAGATGTATGAACATCCATTTCTTTCAAAGACATTAACGCAGTTAGAGCCACAGAAGCTCAACTTGTTCATTAATTATATTTTTTGCAAAACTGCATATAAGATACTACTGCTGTCATAAATCACCCTTTAACCAGCTTTTCACATTTCTCTTGGAGACATGCTGCTCTTAATTGTAATTTTGTCAGACTTTACAAGTTTGGTGTGAAGTCACTGTCTTGAAGGGTAAGAAAATAGCTTTTGGGAGTAAAAGACACTGTGTGGAAAGCAGCATTGACTTTTTATAATTAGAGTTCTGTCTAAAAAAAAATGATATGGCTGAAGTTTCCACACACCACTAAAATACACAGCTTGAGCACTGAAGTCAGACACATGCAAGCAGGGTCATGGAACTCAGGGGTCAGTACTGGGACCAGAACTATTCAATATATTCATCTGCAATTTGGATGAGGGAACAGAGTCCACCGTCAGCAAGTTTGCTGATGACACAAAACTGGGAGGAGTGGTTGACACACCAGAAGGCTGTGCTGCCATTCACCGAGACCTGGACAGGCTGGAGAATTGGGCAGGCAGAAATTTTATGAAATTCAACAAGGGCAAGTGTAGAGTCTTGCACCTGGGAAGATCAACCCCAAGTACCAGTATAGGTTGGGGACTGACCTGCTGGAGAGCAGCATAAGGGGTCCTGGTGGACAGCAGGAGGAGCACGAGCCAGCAATGTGCCCTCATCACCAAGAAGGCCAAGGGCATCCTGGGATGTATTAGAAGGGGAGTAGCTAGTAGAATCACAGAATCATAGAATCATAGAATCGTATCAGCTGGAAGAGACCTAGAAGATCATCAAGTCCAGCCTTTGTCCCAGTCCTGACAACCTACTAAACGATTCATCCCAACGCAACACCCACCCTTCTCTTAAACACCTCCAGGGACGGTGACTCAACCATCTCCCTGGGCAGCCTGTTCCAATGGCTGACAACCCTTTCAGTATAGAAATTCTTCCTAATATCTGCCCCACCTCTCTACAACCTCCCTTCAGGTAGCTGTAGAGAGTGATAGGGTTGTAGAGGTTGAGAGAGGTTCTCCTCCCCCTCTACTCTGTCCTGGTGAGGCTGCATCTGGCATATTGTGTCCAGTTCTGGGCCCTCAGTTCATGAAGGAGAGGGAACTGCTTGAAAGAGTCCAGTGTAGTGCCACAAAGATGATGAAGGAAGTGGAACATCTCCCTTATGAGGAAAGGCTGAAGGAGCTGGGTCTCTTTAGCTTGGAGGAGGCTGAGGGGTGACCTCATTTATAAATATGTAAACGGGGAGTATCAGGAGGACGGAGCCAAGCTTTTCTCAGTAATGCCCAGTGACGGGAGAAAGGGCAATGGGTGCAAGCTGGAGCATAGGAGGTTCCACAAAAACATCAGTAAAAGCTTTTTCACTGTGAGGGTGACAGAGCACTGGAACAGGCTGCCCAGGGAGGTTGTGGAGTCTTCTTCCCCGGAGACATTCAAAACCAGCTTGGATGCATTTCTGTGTGACCTACTGTAGGTGATCCTGCTCTGGCAGGGGGGCTGGACTAGATGATTTTGAGGTCCCTTCCAGTCCCTAGCATTCTGTGATTCTGTAACCCAGTGGGACCACATATCTAAGTGAAGTTATACACAGGTATTTATTCTCAGGATCAAGGCTTCCAAAAAAAAATCTGATGAGGAAAATGCAGAACAAATTTCCATTATGGCTATTTTTGTTAGTGTCATTCTTGGGAATACTTGCTTCACAATTAAAAAATAAGGGAACTAAGTGTAAGCAACTTCAAAACCCTGAAAGTAGAGCATTTACTCAGTCTTCACGTTTTTAATGCTTCATCAGAATAGCCTAGGAAACAGGCAAGAAATTCTTCTTGTTTTGCATGGGCATTTTACTCAGGGAAACAATTGGTAGAAATTATTCGCTACCTTGATCATAGAAAACACAGTTGTGCCCAGAAGCTATGATCATATTTTTTATTATTTTGTGATATCTTTTCCATGAGGAAACATAAACACTTCTCAAATGACATCACATGGGATTTAGGGCAGAATGTTTTATAAACAATAATAATAAACTAATAATTCAGGGTTTACATTAAACTGAGATGCTGAAAAAATTTGCATATTAGAATATATCATATAAGCCTCATTAAGGCATTTTAATGCTACCCCATCTTGACTTTGTTTTGGAAATCTATGTCTTCATTCTTTTGCCTATATCTAACTCATACTGAACTATTTGGTCCCCCAAAGAGTATCCCATATTGATCTGCATTTCATAAAGTAAAGGTTAGTATCCTACTAAGAGCAAATGCTTTCTCTATAGGATAGTCATCAGCTTAGACAATCAGGCATGACACATGATCTGATTGTCAAGTGTTTTTACAGAGAGGTATTATGTGACCTTATTTGTTACTGGACATGCAATGTGAATTGAAACATACCAGACATGATACTTGTAGATGTATTTGTTTGGAAAGCACAAATTAAGGACAATCTAGGAAAAATCTGTCCGAAAAAGTGACCAGAACTGCAGTATATATAATGGCACAGCAGTGCAGATATAATTTCCTTTCATATAGCAGCGTTGCCAATATTTGAAGTAAAATATGCCATTGGTGTCATATAGAATGGGAACACATTCAGAAAAAAGTCAAATATAGCTTCTTAGCTAATTAAAAAAAAAATGACAGTAAGCAGTTTGAAAAATAAATCAAAAAGCAAATGATCTGGCACTGATTTACTGGCATGAATGTTTTATGTAGAATCCCTGCTGTGTCCACAAAATGCTTCTAGCTATGGCCAAACCAGTTTTTAAAAATGTCAACACTTCTAGGATATTTTTTTTTCCTTTCCAGGATAAAAAGAATATATAAACAACAGTTTCCCTTATTAATTTGAAAATACATAAGTTCCTGAGCAGGCATACTAACTGGTGAACTTCATTTCATAACTAACAGCTGTACACAGCACTGAAACCACAAGCACAATTACCCGAAGTAGCTCTGCTTGCAAACTTCTGCGAGCTGATTTCTTTTCCAGCTTGTGTCCAGATTCTGAAGTGTTAGTGCCAGTCCAAGATTTGAGGTTTTTTGCATGGCAAGCTTCAGTCAAAGCCTTTGACCTGAGGCACAGAAGGCAGTCAGCTTTACCCCCCTGCAACATACCCAAGATATTCCCAGCATTAGAACCGCACTTATGAGCTTGATATAATTAGGCAGACAGACCTCAGACTCTCCTAATGCAGAAGGATAGCATCACTCATTCAGCACCCTTGTCTAGAGCCTATGTAACCATGGCAGCAGGATAGTGAAAAGGTCTCTTAATTATACCTTAAGTGAACACTTTGAACTACTGAACTATACGTGTTTATTTACAATCTAACTTAACTATGTAAGTAAGAGATTGTTCTCCCTAATTCCTCAGGAAAATGGACAAATCATCTAGAAAGGCATTCAAGGCAGGAATGTAATGTCATTCTGAGTTGTCCCATGGAAGTTTTCTGTCTCTTTCATCACTGCTATGAAGGTAAAAAAAAACAGGGAGATGAAATTCTCACACAGCCCTCCAGGTCAGCATTCAATTTAGGCAAAACAAATCATTCTACTTTGCTTATGGTATATTTCTTCTGCTGTTTGCAAGACATCCACAAGTAGTCCGCATAATTCTTGGGCATATTTATTAATGAAGACATCTGTTTGCATCCTCGTTATGCTTCTCTGTATCTTGCTGCCTCTCTGCTCTGGGCACAGACTTAGAGGATGTCTGGAAGTCCCAGAAAAGAGTCACTGTGCGTGTCTAGAACAAGTCTACCTCTTCAGTGTGCATTGCCCAATGAGCAGTAAGACTGGCATGTCTTCAGGGGTGCCTCACGTGTATCAGCTAAATATTGTGCTTGCAATAGGTCTGATGTGTCACCCCAACAGCGCTTGGGGCACAGAGGCGGTTCTGTGCCTCCGGACAATCCGTGAATGCCTAGCACACCTCATGTCAGACCCAATGCTTCCAGACCTGCTACCTGCAGATACACTTTTTAGGTAGTTTACACCATTCTGTGTGAAATTATCATATCTCAACCACCCGGTAAATAAGTCACTCAAGAAAAAGAGGTCATTAGGGTACCAGTTGATAAAGGCCACCGCTTTACCCCGCTTAAACTCATCCTGGTTGTAATCTGAGAGGAGTCAAATGTGAGAGTGCTGAAATAATGTTTCCCTGAGCTGAAATTAATGTGTGAATACCACCTTAAAATCTGATAGTCACATGCACAGAGATTTGATTTACCTGTATTAACGAAAATCATGTAAGAAGTTTAGCATATTCTGAAATGGACTTTCATGAAAAAAGGCATTTCTATTGGCATGATATTACAAGGTATCTTATTTGCAGTGTTTCTGAATGTTTTCATACCTAGGACTTATTTTAAGGAGGAATCTAGTAGTTGCCTGAAGGATAAACATACTCTGTGTGTTGTACAGAGGGAAAATCCCTTTCCTGTCTAATGTTGTTTGCTTCAACGGTAATTTTATAGCAGGCTAGTAAGCCGTATGGTGAGCAATTATGGTTTCCTAGTAGGAAACTACTAGTAGCTAGTAGGAAGCAGAACTGCTAACACTGTTGAAATAGGAGTCTGGATTTTTCTGGCTTCCCTTAAACAAAATTTACAGTCTCATTTCTCCCTTCTGAGGGAAAAAAAAAAAAAGTTACTTTATATTTCAACTGTGTAACTTTCATTTCATATTAAAATAAAACCAATAAAATGCATAAATGAAGAAAATAAAAATCCTGTGCCTTAGAGATAGTGAATATTACGTGACTTTGACAGTGGAAAGTTACTTTTGAAGTAAAATTACAGGCAAATATACTGTATTAACTACATCTTCAGAAAGGGGTGGGCAGATCTGAAAAAAATCTCAAAGTAGAATGTGACCCCTAAATTCTTTTGACAAGCTTTCATTTTTTGCAGACATTCTCAGAATTAAGAATATATTGTCTATCATGGTAGACTTGTAAACTTGGCATCTAAGGCCATTGGGGGTGAAGTAGTTGATTTCCTATGGTATTTAGCATAGAAATAATGCTATTTTTTTCTTACTTTCATGTTAATAGATTTTACATGTTTCTAGCACTATAGCATTCTCAGCTATGGCAAATGAATATGATATTAATATGCTTTGTATGATAATTCCCCTTAGACAAGCAAGAGACATCATTTTATGCTTAAATCTGCAATTCTTTCAAAACAGATCTGAGGCTTTTTCTTACTTTTTATGCTACAGAAGTCTAAGAGAAAGCTGCAATTTACACATACTTTGCTGGAAGCATGCATAGGTGATGATTATTTTTTTTTAACCCAAATGAAAATATTACAGTGGTGCAATCCATCTGTTCATTTTGCACCCCTAACTAGGAAAAATTATATGATGGCAGACATGCAATGAACTATTATGACTGTTAAAATCTAAAGAACTATGGTGAAAGTAATCATTGTTACTGCATTTCATCAATCTGCAACCAAGAAGAGAGTGTCTTTGTAATAAAAAGCAAAAAATCAATTGCTTGGTGAAGCCTATTTGTGCAAATAAGAGAAAATAAACTCACAATAATAAACACTTCCAATGAGGGCTTTTATTTAAATCACTCAAAAGGTAGCAGACTAAGAAACAATTTTGAGTGATTTAAATAAAAAACCTCATTGGAACTGTTTATTATTGTGAGTTTATTTTCTCTTATTTGCACAAGTCTAACCCTCTAGTTGCATTGTTACACAGACCATTTATTAATAGGAGTGGAGTTCATATTTTAATAAGAGAGAAGTTTAAAAGTAGAGGCCACGAAATTAAAATGTGCACCTGAAATCTGCGAGCAGACTGGCCTCAGGTTCAGGGCAGGCATGAGATGATACATGCAAGACTGCCTACTTCAAAACAAACATCTCCAGAAGTATTTCTTCTGTAGGTTTGATTGTTGTTTTTTTATTTCAAACTCAATAAAATTCAACAAACAGAAGGAATCTTCATTGCTTCAGACGCAATAGTCATAGATGAAATAATAGAAAATCATATTGTACAATTAAGGAAAACAAGCTTCCACTAGTAATCATTAGTGAAACTAAAGTCTGATTGTACAGAGACTTAGGAAATCAAATTCTAATTAATAGGAGGCTTTTAAAAATATTCCTAAACCAATTACTTGTTAGCTCAGAAAAGAAGGAAATGATAGCAGAGTCATGACGATTATTTGAACTAATTAACCCCCACTGCACAGTATGGGGGATGCTGCACTACTAGTGGTTCCACACTCTAGAATAAAATTTAAAACAGAATCTTAGAGATGTGCAGGCACTTTATATATATTTTTATAAAATAGTATGACTGTCCTCACAAAATAAAATTTAAAAAAAATATTCTATCCAGGTCCTTTGTTGTTCTCATAAACTCGTGTTATTGTACTAATAGGAATACACCATATGAATGCAACAGGCTCTGTCATGCACAAGGCTGCACAAAGAGGGCTGTACAAGCAGAACAAAAAAATCTTTGTCCGAGTAGCTCACACTTCAGGTATGAGAAGTGACAGACAGCAGGCAGATACTGTGAAGGAGTCAATAAAAGACATACGTTAGTGTGGCTTGGTGACCGACCATTGCTTCATTTGGTTTCTAGATCAAGCGAGTGCTGAGAAAAGTCTTGAAGGGTGTTAACAAGGTGGTTTCGTAGCCTCTGATGGACAGCTCTTCCCAGGCATGAGGGAAAGTAGCAAAGAAGGCAAGAAAGCATCTGTTAAGGTGACAGGAGGGTTAGTGGAGGCCAGGAGTCAACCCTTCAGGGCTGAATTAGTGAAGCAGTTTGGAGAAGGTGGATTAACACACATGTGGAAACATGTGACTTGTGTCCAACGTAACCCCTGAGGCAGAGCCAGTGAAGGTTGGTCAGAAGCAGTGGGAGGAAGACCAAATGAAATTGAAGGGGTAGGAAAGTGGACACTGTATTTATTGTGCCCACTGTCAGACTTCTGGTGTCATGAAGTGGAAGAGACCTTCAGATGTGTGTGCATTTAGTGCGCTAGACATAAACTCTGGGAATTCTCTTAACATTTCACTGCTTTTAACACCATGGCATCTTCACTAGTAGCATTCAAACTCTGTAACGTCCACCTTGGCAACTTGTTACAGAAGTCTCCTGTAATGCTGCACAGAGTTATGGGAGAACAGTAATTGCTGTGTTCCCCGTGTATTTTTTTTATTTTTTACTGTGAGAACATTCAGCTCAATATGATTTACATAACTGTATCATCCGTAAAATCATAACCCTTTATAAAAATGCTGAAGGTCTTTCAGGACTGAAAAGCATCACTGAAAGGTGCAGCTCAGGTAGGTACATGTTTAACTTCAATCACATAAGCACTTAAAGTCAATAATGAAAATGCTGTCTGTATTCACAGGTATCTGAGGTGTTACTACTGGGCGGTTCGTACTTTAATCACCATCGGGGGCCTTCCAGAACCAGTAACTCTGTTTGAGATAGTTTTTCAACTTCTGAATTATTTCTTGGGTGTCTTTGTCTTCTCCAGCTTAATTGGCCAGGTACTTCAAAAAATCAGTAAAACAGATACTTTCAAATTACTGTAATGTAATTATAATATATCTCATTTAATGGAGTTTAGCTCCGGAAAAAAAGTTAAGCTTCCATCTGAATGTCCCTCTATTTAACTATCATTCATACTTATTCTTCTGACAAATACATATGTTTAATCAGTTCCCTGTTTTGTAGCCCTTTTGCACAAAAGCTGATTTAAAGCCAAGATTCTGCAGGACATAGATGATCCTTGAAACTATGTATAATTCATTTTTCTTCCTCACAGCCAAGAAAACAGTTTGCTGACATTCACATTATACTGTTAAATCTGATATAAAAATTATAATTTTAAGTACGATAATAATATGCACAAATTATTGAATAAATCATGCTCAATACTACTGCAAATAGAATATTTTTAATCCCATGATTTTTGTCAAACTAGAATTCTGCTCTCCTCCACAAATTCCAATATTTTTGTTAACCTGAAAACTAACTGTTATCTATTTCTCTTGGTTCTCATTTGGCAGGAGGAAAAGAAAAAAAAGACTATAGCAGATCAAATCATGAATAAAACTGAAATCTTTCTGCCTTGTAACTATTAAATTTGGGCTTTAGATCCATATATTTTAAGGTATCTTGCCTGCATAAAAGCAAATGCCATGGCTTTAAAACACCTTGCCTACTGAAATACAAATGCCACAGTTCCTATGTGAGACTGCATCTTATTAGATTCCTGTAGAGATCATTCCAGACTTTTTGATTTGTACATATCTTCCATTGAAATAACTATTATGAAAAAATAAAGATAAAAACTGGAGTTTATTTTTTGAGTACAGGATTTGAACATTTCAACATTGTATATGTTTTGCTGTTTATAAGAGAGAACCATCAAGAAACAAACTCTTGCCTGTAGGATTTAAAATTCCTCCACCAACAAGAATTACAAAAAATAAATCAAAATATTTCATATAAAATATTTCTTCTGGAAAACTATTGAAGTATATTGGATTAAACTTCAACTAAAACTTTTCCTAAATTGATATGCCAATGAAAGCACCAATCCCTAAGATGATCCTGCTGATTGGGTTTTGTAACCAGTATAGTCATTTTTAGAATCAAACCTTAAACCTTTACACACAAACAGCTTCATCGCAGTTTGTTAGAATTCCTGTTTACAATGAGATCTTAAGATGAGTGAGTTATTCCTGCTTTTGCACACTTGCCTGAAAGTCACTATTCCTATCTTAATCAATTGCGTCTCTGTAATAAAGAACAGAGTTCAGCCCATCAGCACACCAATCCTTGGCAATCGCAACGTGAAGCCATTCTACTGAAAACGTTTCTGTAGAGTTACACTTTTGAAAAAGGAATGGCTATGAACTCATCTACTTTCTAAAAACTAGATCACATTCTTGTTGGAATTTTAAATGATGCTCCTGCACGAAAAATTCAAGGTCACCTTACAGCTCAACGTGCATTTTTAGGACTGATTTAGATTCTCTTAACTATTTAAATGGTGGCAGGATCTTAATTCTAGTGGTGCCAGCTGATGCTATTAGAGAAATTTAGTGCAGTCTGCTTCAGTTCTGACTTGCATCACATACTAAATACAGAGCAGCTTTATTATGGATTTTTAAGAAAAGCATTAGCTATATTTTTCATCCATGTCTATAAATATGAGACAGAAGAATTAAGCTAAAACCTGCAAATAATTCCTTTAAAATCATAGACTTACCAGCCCAACTGCATTAAATCTGTAATGCTTCTGAAACAGCAGATAAAACACCTATTCAAAACATGTCACTGAATGTATAATCAGTAAGCGATTTTGCAAACAAGTGGTTTATTCTTTTTATACATTTTTGACAAGCTATTCAAATCAAGACTATTTTTGATGAAATGTGTAGTAACAACTGATGTTTGCAGATGAGAGATGTAATTGGAGCAGCTACAGCAGGACAGAACTACTACCGGTCTTGCATGGACAACACTGTCTCCTATATGAACACCTATTCTATTCCAAGACTTGTCCAAAATCGTGTTCGAACCTGGTATGAATACACATGGGACTCTCAGGGAATGCTGGGTAAGGCTTTCCGATTCCAGTTACGTGGCAACTCCGAGTAAGAGTGGCGGTATAGATACAGATACAGGGTGAAAGTCACATTTCTCCTTTTCTGAACTGAATTCAAGAAGTGAGAGGAAGGTCTTCAATTTACTTTAGAAAAGAAAAAAAACCTCCAAAACACTGTGACGCTTATTGCTTCATAAATTTCATTAATTTTTGTAATGTTCTGGTTATAACTTTAGCCAAGGTACGTAACTTAAAAGACAGTATCTTAGTAAAAGCATATCAGCAGCTTCCTCATGTGAACTCGTAAATGTTAGAATAGCTCCATTAAGTTATTTTTCTCTATAATGTTCATTTTTATGGGTATTCTTTCTTTCTTACTTTATATTTTCTGAGTTTCTTCTTTCTTTTCTTTTTTTTTTTCCTATCTCTTTTACAGATGAATCAGAATTACTGGAGCAGATGCCAGTCAAAATGCGATTAGCCATTGCAATTGATGTGAATTTTGCCATTGTCAATAAAGTTGACTTATTCAAAGCAAGTACTTCTATGGGAGAATGGAGAAATGTGTGGTGTTCCTGAGATGGAAACCTTGTTTGGGGCATCTTAAAACACTTAAGAACATGTTTGTTAATATGCAAGGCAAAATAGGCGTAAGAAATATTTCAGTTAGCAGAGACATGTCAGGATAGAGCCAAGTATCTGCTTTGATTTTTTTGTGTCAGAGATTTTTAAAGAAGCAAGTGAGAGTAAGACACAGTCCTGTGATATTGATATACTGAAGCTGATGTTACGATCAGACCCTAAGTGACTTCACCGTATAACTAATCTCGAGTCAGACATAGAAGAATGTAATTTTTCATACAGTCCACCTTGCTGTATACCTCCCAAGCCTGCCTGAGAGATCACGGATGCTGTGTTTTGGTGTTGTGAATGCTACATTTTAGTAACTCTTTGTGCAAAGGAGCTTTCCAATTATTATCATGATGTTTTTCCAGAGATACAATTTAAATGTGGTATTTCAGACTGGATTTCTGATATGAAAAATGAGGACACACTGCATTTTTGGAGGTAGTCTTGACATACAGTAGCCTTAACACTAATTTTTTTGTTAGGATAATTGCAAGAAATCACAATTTCTAGTTTTAAACATTACATAGCTGCATGGTTTCAGCCACATTTGCTGATGATGTGGAATTGACAGATTTGTGCTAATATTTGACATGATCTGGTTTTGTCCCTGTATTGGTAAGAAAAAAATCACATAAAAGACCCATAAAGCTCTGAGCATAGTGCTCACTGAGCTTCCACAGCAGATTTAGATGTACAGAAGCTTACTTGGTAAACAATGAAGAGATGTTCAACCCAAGGAGAACTTTACAAGCATTTGAAATGACAACTCTGTCAGTCTTTTCTCTGCTCTAAAAGCTGATCCTTATGATGCTTTGAGTTTACATTCCACTTATGAATCCCTGGATCATTAATTTATTATTGGGTTTTGCTGCCCGGTCTAAGCACTAATAGTCACTTGTGCTGATGAATCTGTAAGCAATCAATTCTAACTATTTTAACAGGGGTGTGATACCCAGATGATATATGACATGCTACTAAGGTTGAAATCCATCGTGTATTTACCCGGTGACTTTGTCTGCAAAAAGGTGAGCACTTGTCTCTTTCCAATAATAATTATAGTATGTATTTTAGAAGAAGAGTTCAAATATCGGTCAACAGTGTCCTTTAAATAAAATTAATCCTGAGTGAATTAGATAGCATAAAGGTAATTAAGGTACTCTGTTTAATAATAACAAATGTGTTCTCAAATTTCAATCCAGAACAAGACAATATGGATTTTATTACTTACACTAATAAACATAAAACCATAGCAATAAGCAAAAGTATTTAATGTAAACATGGCCTATCTAATGATGCATCATGAAGTTTTAATATTTAAAATGAAGCAAGCTTCAATGTTTTTTACACAGTTATACATACAAACCTAGACTACAGACCTCAGTCGAGGATGATGTGCATGTGCCTCATTTGGTTACTCAGAAACTCTTAAGTGGAATCATCCAAGAATGTAGAAAATACATGGCTCCTTACAGCAGGATCTGATCTCGCTCTACCTTTACTCAAGCTCCGTGCCGTCTCCAGACATCCAGATGAATGCTGTCACAGTGCCCCTTAGCAAAGAAATCTGTCTTCTCTTAGCATTTTGGCCTGAACATGGCTTTATAGTAACACAGGTAGACAGTTCAGCTTCTGACCAAGTGAGCCCAAGTCTCTTTTCCAAAGACATCTAAACATACAGGCAGTGTTGGATGTAACTAAAGCATGCGGGGACATGAAGTATGAGTACTTTCCTGGCAAGTGACCCAAAGCTCATGCCACATCCATCAAAACCCCCTAACTTGTCTTTCGTAGTTCTGGTCCAGCATGTTCACTAAGATCCTGCTCCCTCCAAGAATTAAGCATATGAACCTCTTCCCAAATGCTGAGTTAGTCCAACTGGCTCCACAGCGTAGGAAGTCAAACGCTTGTGAATGCACTGAAGAGTGGGGTATGTCCCTTCAAAAACTAATCCAAAGCCCAAAGTTTTGTCCAAAGTTTTGAATTATGTTTACTCTTATTTTCTTTTTAAATTAGGTGAGTGATGATTAGAAGTAACAGTGTGAAAACTGAAGCTTTTTAAACCCCAAAGCATAGGGTTTTTTTCCCTTCTCTGTTATTACATACACCACTGGGGTATTTTAGTTTCCACCAGGACAGTCGATGGAAATGACTGCCACAGTCCTGGTTATTATCTAGTCTTCTTTTTCCAAGCTGGCCTAGATGGTCTTACTCCTCATGTTCAAATACTGTCCCACTTCACAATTAGAACTGCCAAAGTCAGTCCTTGTGGTTGTGCTCAATGCTCAGAAAAGTAGCACAAACATTTATTTATTTCTCCATAATTCCTGTACACCTGTTTATGAGTGGAAAGATATTTAAAGAAGACTTTGTCAGACTAGTCTAACAAAAAACCCACTTCTTTGATAAACACAGGATCTTTATGTGTTTGTGTGTCCAGGGAGAGATTGGCAGAGAGATGTACATCATCAAACAGGGTGAAGTTCAAGTTCTTGGAGGCCCTGATGGTACAAAAGTCCTGGTTACACTGAGAGCAGGAGCTGTATTTGGGGAGATCAGGTAGGTCCATCACTATTTTTAACACTTTCTTTAGAATCAGTCAAATTATCAGTGGTTGTTAAAACTTCTCTGTGAGAAGCGTGACAGCTACCACATGGAGGCTAGAAAGTGTGTAGGATCAACTAAGAGGACACTGAACAAGGAGATGCACGTAGTTGAAGGAAAAACTAGGTGAAGCATCAGAGACTAATCTGGCTAGATCTGAAACAAGCGTTTTGGGCAATGTACACAGGCATATACAGCCACGTTTCTCCTTCAGTGCTTAAAAGATTTAACACATATTGCTGTTCCAATGTCTACAATACAGCAGGACCAAATGCATTTTGTTGCCTGTATAGTGAGACTTGGTGCCCTTACACAGCAGATGGTAAAATTGGTAATTAATTTCCAACAAAATAAAAAAAATCTAAAGTAGCAAATAAAACTAGTTAATTTATGAGCCGAATAGGGATTAAGTTGCCAAAAATTAGGCATCCACATTGGAAAATATATTAGTTTAAGAGCATACAAAACAAGAAAAAGGCTGACAGACCAGATTTTGGGGTCTGAGTTTATCCAGAGGAGAAATTTTTTCTCTGGTGCCTGCAAGTGGTTTTTTTTATATTGTCCATGTGGTTGCTATGCAAGATCCATTAACTCTTATTTGCCATGTTCCCCAGTTAGCCAATCAAGTCCTAGTTTTTAGGCACTGCATCCCCTGCTGAGGTTGGCCTGAGGAAAAGTAATAAGATACATGTGCTGCTGCATGTGATAAACGAGATCCTTGATTTCTTCCAGCTGCCTTCCTGTTATTGCTAATCCTCTTGCTGGTAGCTTTAATCTGCCTTTTGAAAAGCGGTAATCAGCTCTGTGCCAGGTTTACATTTATCTTCTACTTGTGCCTCCCTTTGTAGTAGGGGAACGTTCCCGTTTATCCAGCGCTGCGCGTATGGAACTTGCTTAAACCTTAAGTGGAAAATACCTGATATATCCCATAGATACAGACCTTTTTCATGGAGTGGGAAAGTGGAAGAAGGTTATTTGAAAGGTATTTCTCTGTGTGGCAATATAATGCTTGAGCTGAGCCTCCAAACAAAATGCTACACTGTAAATTATGTGGAAAGGCTGAAAATGCAGTGATTTTTGGTAAGGGCTGAATAAAGAAAAGACAGAAGAAACTACAGCAGCCCAGGTATGTAACATATATACAGTTTTCAATTATTTATTAGTCTCGTACTTGAAACAAGGACTTTATTTTTTAAACTGAGAAATGATAATGATTAGTTTCAAACCAAGGAAGGGATTTTCAAACTTTTGATCTAATACATGTGAGCACTTGTTTTGACATGAGAAATACACAATAGCCTTTAAAGATTCATTTCCCAACACGTTACTCTTTACATAACTGCCAATACAGCCAGTAAAACCCTCAGCAATGCTATAACCCTACACTTCCAGTCTTGTTTTATTCATCATTGACTACTGCAGCAGCATACCTGTTCAGACACACATAATTTGCATATCAATGTCAGGCAGTGGATAAACGAGGAGAAAAGACACAGTGACTGGCAGACATTGCCAAAATTGAAGAAAAGCAATGACATGAAGCACTAAGTGTATCAGTAGAGATTTATCCTCTTCCTTGTGGCGAAGTGTTAGAAAATAATGAATTTGTATAGTGCCTTTTTATGTAAGTTTTCTCAAGGTCTTCTGAATACTGTAGAGCAGAAGCAAATGAAAAAATATATTCTTTAATAGATGAAATACTGCTTCATTTAGCACATCCAAGTTTTCCTCTCAGTATTCATAGCATGGTTATAACCTGATATCAGATTGATTTCCTTCTGATTTCGGATTCTGGATACGTTCAGAGAAATATGTCAGCTTCATTCCGAGTGGTTTAACTACATGATTTATAAGACACTTGCTATTTAATCTCTCTTCAAAATGCATGTAAATGGTGATTGAAAAGTCTCTGAGGTCAAAGGAGTTGAAGAAAAAAAAATGTTTATTTCAAAAAATTTCCCTCAATTATACTAGAAGGCGAATACAAGACTAAAGTTCAAACAAGTCCTTTGCTAATTTTATCCTTGAAAATTATTACAGAAACAGATTAAGTAATAGGAGTCGCCTTCCAGTTAATGTCTTAGGTTCATTACTGCTTTCCTGTATATACAATATCAGTTTGGGGAAACAAAATAATCTCAGAATCAGAGGCAAACAGATTGCTGTCTTAATGAGAGCCTATCTGCACAGACAATCGAGAAAGAGAGGAATTCAGTTATAACACAACACTTCATTAGCCCAAAGACATTTACACTTTAAGCCAGATGTCCTCATTCATCTATTTACAGATACTTCACTAGAACTATTTCCTATCAGAAAATGGTAATTCTGAAAAAATTAAAACATTTCTCCATTATATGTAATTTTTTTACAAGAAGATCTCTAAACGTTTGGTCTCAGCTTTAGCCTTACAGCTGTTTTGTAACTTTAACTTTTAGTTATAATCCAAACTACAGGGAGTATTTAGCTTCGTGAAAGATTACAGTTTCCACTTGGGCCAAGGATTTCTCACAACCTAGCAACTGCTGCTGCTTTTCAATGAGCTCTTCCCTTTGGTGTTTGACATCCTGATCAGAAGCAAGATCCAGATGTGCTTCCCTTTCCTGACGTAACCAGTTCTCTCCATATGCAGAGACTGCTGGGATGAGCCACCAAAACCCTGCATGGGCAGCTGTCAGATACACCATTTCCCAGATAAATTTCCTAATTTTAATGAACAGCACCTTCCTACAGAGATCAGCTGTTAAATTAATTAATTAAATATAAGCTGAGTCATCACTTTGACAACTTTATACCTCAAAATTAAATTTGCTAGCACAAGAATTCCAAAGTTATCATCTCATAATAATATTACAGCATTTTGAGGCTAAAAACTAGAGAAAAAAATGTAAGGTAAAAAAGCGCAATTTTGTCTATTAATATAGAAATCACCTTATCAAGAACCATTGCAAGGCAAATGTGGTTACTTTTAAAAAATTGGTCTACCATGTAATTCTTACCACACTAGCCAAAAGAAATTCAGTGAGTAAATCTGTAACCCTGTCCACAGTCATGACAATTCTGTGCCAGCAAGGACTGCCTTACTTGTAAAATTCACCTCACATCATCACCATAATGAAAAAGCTGATCTCTTTAGCTCTAGTCTGCCTTGATAAAAAGAGCTTTCTGTTAGGAAAGCCTGAAAATGATTGTTCAATGATTTGTTGAGAAGTGATTCCTCAGAACTGAAAAGCTGTTTGCAATTTTCTTTAGCTGCTTTTCTTATTGTGCAAATAGTTTTATTCTATCTGAGGAATTGTATGGAATTGCTTAAAAAGAAGACAATATACTGCATTTTCAGCTTGAGTTCATATATTGATCGCTGTCTTGGGTTGCAGAAAAATACTCTGTGTGTATGTATAAAATAGCCTTGTACACACAGTTGCAGAGGCCTTATACTAATTGTTATACATAAAATTATCTGCATGATCTAGTCTTTAAAAATATGTTCCATAAATTTATTTAATATTAAACCAATATTTATATATCCTTGATTAATATTCTAGATAAGAATTAATTATTTTTTGAGGTCCAGACTATCCTTTATTAATTAGTTTAAAATTTAGAGATTACTAAATATCCACTAAAAATATTAACTCACTTGGAAATGTTTAAGGGATGAATTTTAGGGTAGATCTCCTTGAATATAATGATAAAGCAATTTTAGTACCAAGACCAAAATGCAACTTCTCTTGCTTATCACCACTGTCAAGAAGCGAAGTCTCTTCCTTTCACTTGCTTGAAGCAAGATGAACAATTTAATTTTTATTTGTACAACATCTAATTTTTACATGGAGATCCTTCCTATGGCTAACTGCTGCTTGCTAAGCTGGTCTAATGCCTTACTTTCAAAAGAGCCACCTTTTACAGGCTGACACATTTGTAACTGTCAGCCTGAAAGACCTTCCTAATCTGTATCATTCAAGTTGCCAACATTCAAACGTGAGATGTGGTACCTGCGAAAACGTAAAACCAGAATCCCACTCAGGATTCACTCAGGAAAATTAAAATTCTTGCAGAATCATTCATTCATTGTAAATAACTCTTGCAATAATAACTGACTTGCACTGCTCTGCTTCTGATGTAAATAATTTTCAATAATAAAACTGAGGAAATGCCAAGTTCACATGAGGACTGAAACAAATGCAGTCCTTGCAGTGAGTGTCTCATGAGAGAAATGTCTCCATCGAGCAAGACTTTCCAAAGTCCTCTGCATCTACATATGCCTGACCAATAATGACAATCTGCCTTCCAGAGGCAAGAAGATATCTCTAATCCCAACTGTAAAGGGCCTTTACAGAACAACAGAACATTTAGTTCTATCCATATAGTTCCAACAGAGAAGTTGGGTACATAAGTGAGCTTTATGATGACTTTAATGGAGAACTACCAGCAAAGAAATTCCTCACTAGGGCAAGTAATGATGTGACTGATGATGTTTTATTTTCATTCCAGCCTATTAGCTGCAGGTGGAGGAAATCGAAGGACTGCCAATGTGGTGGCTCATGGTTTCGCCAATCTTTTCATTCTGGACAAGAAAACACTCAATGAAATCTTGGTGCACTATCCCGACTCAGAAAAACTTCTCATGAAGAAAGCAAAGTATGTCCTAATAATAGTTTTCGAATCACATTGTTTAGCTGCAGAAGCTGAGGCTTCTAGGTAGGCTTGCATTCCTTTCTCAGAAGAGTCACAGATGTAAACACCTCTGTATTTGGAGGTCAGATTTGCCTGGTGGCATCTGGTGGAAATCATGGTCTTGGCAGGGGTTCCAAGGGTTGTGGAAACATGATAAGTTGAATGAAGTCCTGAATGTAGTTACCTTCTCCATCACACGTAAGGTAAGAAAACATATAGGAGATACACATGCACGTCAGGATTCCTCACACAGGCAACTGCAGGACAGGTGTCTGTTAAGGAGTAGTTTTTCAATGATGCAACTGAACACTCACAATTAATTTGACAGAGATATGCTTCAATGTTCCCACAGATATACATTCCCAAAACCTTAAGAAGTAGTAAAGAATGGATTTAAACTAAGGACCAACAAGATGAAGTACACGGATTAGAGTTATGCATTTTGCTTGCAAGGTTTCTGAAATAGGATTTCAAACCCAAACTGCTTTTCATCTTGCTTTGGCTAGGATTACCATTTCTCCAGCTTTGAAAGGAAAAAATATTGTCAGATATTGTAATAAAATTATGACAGAATGAGTACCTTGCTAACTTGTAAAAGGTCTAAATACTTGAGCAGTTTGTCATTATTAGTATACTTCAGGACTCTTGTGTTCTCAGCTGTTGCCTTGCACTGCTATCAAAGGCTGGAAGGTTGCTCCCAAACTTGAAATTCCACCAGAGAAGACTAAACATAGCACAGGAGTGACATTTTGTTTAGTGGAAGTGCTAGCAGATGGTTGCATTCAGCATATTTCAACAGCCCTGGTTGTTAGATGACAGAATAATCACATCCCTAAGAAACAAGGAACCTACACACAGAATGGGCTGATTGCCCAGTTTTCAAAACCAGCATCAACAGGAAGGAGGTGGAACAAATCCACTGATTGATGGTCCCCATCATTTATCCTTCCTGACTTTTCTCCAGCTTCTTTCTAAACAATTGCATGACCATCATTACTTGTTATTCCTCTCTCTGCCTATCACTACCTTCTTCTGCTTTCTTGTCCACCCTAATCATAACCTGCCAAGACATTAAATTCTTTTTCCTCCAGATAGCCTTTCTCAACTACAGGACCTTAATCATACATCCTTCATATCAACATTCATTTCAGCTCAGAGCCCTCTCTAGATAATCAGATTAGATACAGGATACCCTGTTTAATTTTAAAGATATGCAGTACTTGCTCTGTGCCAGAGGCCATGTATTCTGCTCACCTGTTTAGGCATCCAGTAATCCTTCCAAAACTCATGTGGTCTATGTATGGTCAGGCATGTCTCTGGAAAAACTAGGCACCAACAGGAAATTTGTGCACTGTTCTCATAAAGATTGCAGTTATGTTCAACTTTGGAATCAAGTTATCAGTCGCTTTACCCTGGATGGTTTTTGTTAAGAGCTCTCTGTGGGATTGCATTTGCCTTTAAAGTGCTCCTTGAAATAAACTCAAGGGATTCATTCAAGCAAGAAATTTGTTCTATTATCACCTGCCTGATAGTCACTGTACGGTCTTTACATAATAAACTCATGCAAGCTGCTTAAGTGTACTTTTAAAATTTATAATAAAACTTTTTTTTAAAAAGTAAAATCTTCACTTTTTGAATTCCTCAAGTTACAAAGTACAAGATACTGAAGAAAATTATAGTATTATGGAATTTACAGTTCTTCAGACTGCAATTATAGTCCTTGTTCATAAAAGGCCTTAAGTCAGGACTTTTCCAAGGATAGAAAAGTTGCCTTGAAAACTGCACAGTGACCTAATAAAAACTGAAAACATGAGAACCCTCTGCTTTCCACTGGCTCCAGATAGTTCTATCTCAGAACTGTCATCTAATCTTTACCCTTGTCGTTCGTTCTCACTTCTTGTCATTACGGCTGCAAATCAGTACAGCTACGGAAGGGTGCGAAAATCTAGTCTGCCACATGATTGGCAGTAATTTTTATATCTGCAGGGTGTCTTCTTCTACTGAAGAAGACCAAAAATAAGTACCACTGTCTAGCCTGACCTATGAGCCGTGCTGGAAGTTAGTTTAGTAAACTCTTACTTCTGCAAGTGTCAGCTGGACTCCCAGATGAGCATTAAACCATCTCTGAATTTGCATGCAGAAGGCCAGGTAAGAGACTGTCACCTCAGGTACACAGCATCTGTCTCCCTCCATACTACTTCTCACTTTAGAAAACTCTCATCTGCTTTGTGACACCTTAATTTGAACCTGCACTGCTTTATTCTCAAAGATATAAATAAGCAACTCCAAATTTGAACGGTAGCTTCCAACTCCACCAGAGCCTAGAGTAAAACCATTACCTCTTCCAGCTTTGCTTTTGCCACTGAAGCTGGGACACACACCAAAAAAAAAAAAAAAAAAATTTGACTGGAAAAGCCGCCAGATTTGCATCCACGAATGTGACATTTTAGCTCTGCAGCAACTTCGTTCGGTTTCACAGCACTGCTGCATGTTCTCATTCCTTCCCGTCTCCAGGGTGCTGCTGAAAGAGAAGGGGAAACCTCCTCCAGGGCCACCAGTGCAACAACCCCGGGGCTTGGCCAGTCTTTTTGGAACGAAACAGGAAACACCCAAATTGTTCAAAGCAATGCTTGGAGGAAAAGGGAAGGAGGGTCTTGCTCGGCTGCTGCAGCTGAAGAAACAGCAAGACACTCAGGTAACGCTACAGAAAATCACAGTAGATTCTTCCAGGTGCTGAAAGATACCGGGAGGGCTTAGAAAAAAAAAGTAGATGAAAATGTAGCCTTACTGTAATCTGCAGTAAAAATTAACAGTAGCTGAGATATAATGCCTATACCTAATCTCTGTAAACACTAATTCTAAAATCTGGCTCAAATCTTCCCAGACCTGGACTCTATGCAGAGCAGAAAAAACAAAAGAAAGAAAAAGGAAAGAAAAAAAGCAAGCAAATAAAGATCCCCAGAGAAAGTACGGATAAAATAGACTTTACAAAGACCCTGCGGGCATCTAACCTTCTAATTTTATGTAAACAACAGTAAATACAGATATATCTTAAGACAGTAATCTGACCCAGCAGACTCAAGCACATGGTGAACTTTCCAATTCAGAGTCAGATCTCTGGTTGTCACAAATCCTGAAGATAAAATGTAAAGTGTAGCCCACATAGCAAAAACTGATTAAATCTCTACTATATTGCACTTATGAGAAAACTGTTACTTTAGTTGATGAAAAAATAATTCCCACATTACACTCTGTTCTGAGAACATTCTCAGTTCTGCATATTAACCCAAAGGTGGCAGAATCCTTTTCTATCTTTATAGCTGAACTGGCTGTGGTTTTATTTAAAGTTGAACACAAAACTTTGCTTACACAAAAGAAGAAAAATTTGCTCAATTTAATGTGTATTTCTGATTTTAATAGCGAGTAGGCTTGGCCAAAGGAACTGTTTCATCCTGCTGTATTAAGAAGGAGTAGATACTATCGCTATCCACAAGTTTTTGCTAGGTTTTATGTCGGCATTCTGATTCTGAAATTGCACTTTTAATTTAGAAATGGATTTTCGGCATCAAAACACAACTTTACATATGTTGCATACCCTTACCACAGTATCCATGCTGTGTTTTTCCACTGCATGCATAAAACTACTTCCTGAATTTCTTCTGCAGCACTAGAGAACATTTAACTTCTTGTTTCTAGGAATCTCTTGCTAAAGCAGAGAACAAGCCCGAACAAGAGGAAAAGAAACCTGTGGAGCCCGCGGCCTCATCTGCGCCACCAGCACAAAAGGAAGAGCCGAACAAAGACACTAAGCCTAAACCGGCAGTTATGCAGAGAGCAACCTCTAAGGAGTCTCTGATCATTAGTATGTCTCCATCCCCTAAAGCAGGAGAAGGAGAGATCCTTACAGTTGAAGTTAAAGAGAAGAAATAAACAGATTGTGCTTTGGGCTGTGGCCCCGTTGTCTTGCTGAATTCAGAGGGCTAGCGTGACTTTTGAGTATAGAAGATAAAAGTAGAATCTACTCAAGAGAAAAATCTAGCCAACTCCTTCTCTTCCTCCTCTCCTGACACACATTGGACAAATTATCGATATACTTACCTCTTAACATTGAGCATGAAGAGAGAACTTTGGTGTAATAAGAATTAGACTGTATTTCTGGACCACCTGTTTCTTGTTTGATCCATGCTCTCTCTTATCTCTTACTCTGTCTTGTTCCTGTTTCTCCTCTTGCCTCTCCTGTTTATCCTCACATTCTTATTGATGTTCCTGTTGCTAAGTTTGCTCTTAATTTTTTTATGTGTTCTCTTCTATTTTCTTTTCTGGTTTCCCATAGTTATCCTTTTCCTTGTTACTGCCCTATTGTTGCTGAGGTTACTTATGTTTCTCTCAATACTTCTCTCCCCTCCCCTTGTACTTCTGATCAGTGACCTGCTTTTGTGATCAGTGGCTCAGTGCAGAAAGCTGTGATGCTGTCCGTTGGCATGTTTTAGGTTGCGACAGAGGGCTACAAAACAAAACAGTTGTCAAAAAAATAAAATCAGAAAATCCAGAAGGTGGAAGCAGATAGCAGAACTATGGCCAGCCCTCTGAAAGCACCAGCATCTGTTCCAGTTGTGTCTGGTGAAAAAACATGACAGAGACTTTGATATTTTCTCTCCCCGCCCCAGGAGTGACCTTTAAGTTTGGGCTGTCAATTCACATGCTCAATTTTCTCAAGGGGCTGGGGCTCTGAAGAGCAAGCAGTTGATACTAGGTAACTTTCTGAAGAATCTTGGTACCTAAACTGGCAAAAATAAAGGCTGTTTTACAAAAAGCAGAATTTACATGTTCTGGCTCTGTGGTGCACAGTTTCAACCAATGCTCCAGTTGTTCACCTCCACCACAGGCTCTGATCAATGGTGCAAAGTGAACCTTGTGCCTCGCTGGGGCTGAGCCACGTTGTACCTGTGAACTGAAGTAAAAGAACGTCACAGCTGAGAGCGATACAGCTTCCTGACAAGGAACTCCCACGCTGTCAACCTTCTGCACCGACTCTTCACAGAATGGGGTGCAGTATTAAATAGAAGGCTGAAACTGTGTTTTAAGCTTAATTTTCAATTTTTTTCTCTTCCCTGGGCTTGTGTCTCCTCTCTCTCCCCGCATCCACTTTCAGTCCCTACTGGATGAATGCTTTTGGGAACTAAAACTATTATGCAGAGGCCAGGCCAAGAAATCATAAGGGCAAGCTTCATAGCTCCTCAGCTCACCAGCTGACCAAGGAAGGCACCATGCCAAAATTAAACATTCACTAAGATCTTGCGGGCCATGCATTCTGCAGGCCTGTTCTTTATAGCTTCTAAACTTCTCTAATCACAGGCAAAGCTGGCAGCCAAACCACAACCAGGGGGAGCTTTGCCTGAGTAAAAACTTGATAATTTAATTCCAGATGTTGTATATTCCACACATCCTCTGACGTGATCAAAAAACAAATCTCTTTCAAAAAGGAAGTTCTGCCATATTAGCAATGAGGCCAAGGTTCAACTGCTGCAAGGGGAGAATCATCTCTATTTGTATGTTACTTGTTATTGAGATATGTAAGAGAAAAGGATGTCACAACAGATGTAAAAACTGGTAAGAGGCATCATAAAGAATTATTAAACTATGGCTAATGCAGGAATGTCTCAATACTATCTCAGAAATATTGCAGAACTGTTTCACAAATGAGGTATTCTGTAGGTAATGATGAATGAATTCATTAAAATACACAATTTTCATCTTTTTTTTTTTAAAGAGTTGTCAAAACATTATGGATGGGGGACAAAAACATAACCCCCTGTATTTTCTTTTTAATGAGTAAAGCTCTCCTTCACTGAAAAATATCTGATCCCCTTCTACCTACATAAATGCTACCAAGTAATTTCAAACATTTTCACAGTTTGCATATTAAAGTTTGCCAATCACATACTGAGATATATTACGAGATAAGGGCTGAGACTGCAGCAGCAGAGCATCCTGGGAGATGCTGTTTTGCTACAACTCTTAACAGCACGACAGGATTGCAGGGAAGCCTGTCAGTTCGGACTGCAAAGTTACCAAGTTATGCCCAGCTCTCGAGTTCCTTAGAGCCAAAATAAGAGAAGTGCCAGTGTTGGCAAAAGATCCTCACCACACAGCAGTAACATCTCTCCGGTTTTCTCTGACGTCCTACTTTTCTGTTGTTGCCCCTTCCCACAATTCCTCCATATTTGGGGTGGGCAACAGGTAGGAAGGATCCAGGAATCCAGGTTGCAACTCTTTATAGGTTTTCACCAGAAGGAATGGCACAAGAAAGGTCAAGACGTAAGATGTAAGAAATCCTTTCCGAAACTAATTTTACCCTGTGGGTTCTTGACTGGTGGAAAACTTGAATGAATTCCTCTAGAGCACCTAGAAGAAGACTTCCAGTATGAAAGCTCACTCAGATTCTGTGTGGCATCACGCTTCGCTGCAACACGTATGTCTCCAGTATCTCTAAGCTTCCCAATAAAGCATCTCAGATGTGACTACACTTAAACGTAAGGAAAACAGGGAATGGAGGACAATGTATTTGAAAACTAAAACTAACCACATCTTCACACTCCCTGTTTAAAATGGAGATGCTGTTCTGAAAACGAGTTTTGGAAAACCTTATAATAATTGCAGGAAATAGCATGAATTTTATGAAATAGCATGAACGAGAGAGGTCTAATGTGGCAAAGAGCATGAAACAATCACTTCTAAAACCTTTCCATTTCAGAATATCTTCTTGCCAAAAGGCAGTATGAAATGCTATATGAAATATAAACTGCAGATTCATAACCACTGAGGTATTTTTCCTCTCATCTGATAACACTTGTTATAGATCTGAGCTGTTCAGCCTGTGGAATCATAGGAACTGCACAGAAAATGTTGAATACAAAATTACAATGGAACAACAGTATACTGAAATTACACTTTTAATGCATAGGCACTGTAAATCAGTTAACTTCATCTGAAATGAAATACATAGGAAAGTAAAAAAAATCTGGTTACAGTTTATGTCTCTACTGTACATATGTATATATTATGACTATTATATGGCAAAAAAGCATCTTATTACAAAGACTGCTATACATGATTTTTATCACAAGGTGGTGCAAGTGACCTACAAGCACATTCACTTTACAAAAAAAACTTTTGACAGTATTTTGCTTTGTCACTCTTAAGCTATTAAGGCTTTTTTTTTACATGTAAAAATAAGCAAACGAAAAATGGCAAAAGAACACTGTAACTCCCATCCCCCTTGACTCACTATCTGCTGCATTCCTTGACTCAGAATATTTCATCAGCTTAGCTTGGAAATTTCCAAGTTTTTCAACAGGCATTAGCTGTACCTCAAAGAGAAGTTATACCTGGAAAACAACTCTTGCCACTCTCAGGTCTAAACACTTTTTTTCTACATAGGACAGGGCACATTGTGGAGTAGGTGTCGCTGATGTGTTATTTAATTTCCCTAACCTTTGAGAATATGTGAGCACTCTTCTAAAAAGACCTAATGAATTTGCTACTGCAGAAACTCAGAATTTATGTATAGAGTACAGACAGAAGGTTTTGTTTTATATGCAGCAGACGTTTAGTATAATAATGCCTATTGAGGTGCTTAGATACACCTCCATGGCAACTTGGAACTGGGAACAGAACTCCGATGCAGTATCATATTTTTGGCAGACAGCTCAGAACTTCAGTAGTATCCTGTACTCCTATGAGTAGTACCCATCCCCTTCAACGAATCTAGACAAAGCATTAACACTGCATCCAGTTATCTCTACACATGGAGCATGTAGCTGTGAAACAGCTGATTGTTCCACAAATCATATAAAATCAATTCATAGCAGTGTGATTTAGGCTCATTATAACTACCTTCCCTGACCTTAGAATTTTGTGTTGCATATCTGGCACGACACTTCATTATAATTTATGTATAGAGTAGCAACATATTTACACAGTGCTCATAAAAAGATGTCTGTAATTTTTTTTATAAACACATGAATTAGATTTTCTAAAAAGAAACAGTGTGGCTTAATATGAAACGGAATCTCCTCCTTAGCACACCCCTATTAAACTATTTAGGACCTCTTCCACCAAACGGAGTAGAGAACAACATATTCATTCATGATTGAGAACTGGTCAATTGCCTACAAAATATTTGGTATGTTTTACAGGGTATGTAAGACACTCTCAATACACACATCTTTCAGCCATCATGGTTAATGTGAATTCAAATTTTTGACAGCATTAGGCACATATCTAAAAAATAAAAACCAAACACCACATCAAAATCACACAGAGCAGCTCCAGTAACTAAAAATGTCACATACACTATGACCTGGTGCAATCTTGAGTGCCCCAAAATGTTAAATTTAGTGTCCATTTAGCGTCCATTCTGTTCTTACATGTTAGAGCTAGTCTATCCAGAATCGAATGAGTGGGATGTCTACCTCGAAACCACTTCAAATGTGAAATGTCAAAATTACTGTTCCAAGATGGGCAATTTGGAAGTGATAAATGAAACCTTCATATCCACTTAGGTTACACACATTGATGGGATCAGAAGAGATCCACAGCAAGCAGTATGCAACTGGTAGACAAGAAAGCTTCATCTGTCAACTAAGCAAACACAAAATGGTGTAAATGGTGAAGAGAAAACTCAACCCAAGAAAATAAATCAGAAATTGTTTCCCCTGAAGGAATGCAGTATGACTATAAGATTAGAGCTTAGAGCCTTTCTTATGTCTTCGTACTGGGGGGGAAGATTGGGGTTTTTGCAGACATATCCATTAGCAGGCTCATGAAAAAGAAGCATGGTTCAAAATATGACAAAACTAATACAGGTATCACTTTCAAGAAGTGCCTTTGAAAATATGCAGTTATAAATCAGACAAAAGTTTGGACGAAAAAGTGAATTCCCACTTCACAAAATGCCCATTTCAGATCAACAGTCACGACAGTAAAAAAAACCCAAACCACAAAACCAAATCAAAACCCCCAAGTAAAACAAAATTCAGAGTTCCCATTTGCCAGCACAGTAAAACACACTCACAGCCTTTACAGTAGTAGCAGTCTCAAAAGCCGACAGGATTCTTCCGAGATGTTAGAAGTTTATCTTGAATCACCGTAGTAATATCTGTACTACTTTAAGAGACTGCATAATATAACAGAATACATACTTTAAGGACTTGTTTGGCTCATGCTCATACAGCCCTGAATCCCAGGTACTGGCTGAAGGCACTGAAGCGGCAAATGTTAAGTAGGCAGGCAAGGAGGGCATTTAGCTCTGTTCTGCCACCTGCCTAATCATAAAGCTCCCATGTCAAAATTTTGTTTTGGTGGCTTAAAAAAAGCTCAGAAGCCTGAAGTATTCCAAATTCACTGAAACATATACAGATTTTTATCTGCTTGGTGAGGATACACCCTCTTTTTCATTTCATTTCAGGTTTTGTGATCACTGAGAAACTGCAGAGCTTGGTGATGAACTCTACAAAAGCAACAGAACATTCCCACCAGCCATAAATATCAAGAAGGCAGCTGTTCCACTTCCAGCCGCTCTGCCTCTTCTCTCTATTCAGCCACTTTTTTTCCCCTTCCTTATTTTTTCAAAATAAAATGCACCCACTTAAGCCCTATTTCTCCAATCAGCATCAAATATTAACACAAGTACAATTTCGCCCTTTGAAAGGCAGACTTGGCAAAGTGATTTGCAGGCAAAAGCTATCCAACATTACCATACAGAGGTGCGTGTATACAAGTATACAGAAGTATCTTGCAAACCAAAGTCTGTAGATATAGCAAGTAAAGCAAGCCCAAAGTCTCAGCTTCCCTGCTCAGCCCATTCACTCTGCAGCAGGATTCCTAGGAGGTTGCAGTTTGTAGGTGCTGAAGTAGTTCACCACTTGCTGCGGGACTTCTGCCAGGACACACTGCGCCAGAGCTTCTTTTGGAGACTTATAAAAAAAAAGAACACCAAGTTTTAGTTTCCACCAACTGTTAACAGAGATCCTAAGATGGGTGATAAGCACCTTCTCTATGAGGCCAACATGAAGCATGGCATTTGACAGCGGACTTTGCACGGTGCCCCTGTGGGACAGATGGAAGCTTCCCTGGTATCTTTATCTTCCCACTCCCATTACCACGAACTAGCTGGCTGCCTCGTTCCAGTGAGGAGGAACTGGGTGTGCAAAGGGCTGTCATGCTTGAAGACACCTTTCATTACATTAAACACACACACACACACACACAAACGCAATGCAGACAGGGAACTTCAGTCATGTAAACGCACGTCCACTATCTGCTTAAGATGACCCCTCAAGAGCTCTTCTAATCCATCCGCAACCTTTTCCACCAAGTCTCATCCACAGTAACTGCATCACTACAGGGAGGCTTTTCTAGATAGTTTTTACTGTAAGACTAAGTATCCATGCAAAAAAAATAAAGCATCCCTTTTTCTATAAGTGGGAAGCATTTGAACATATAATTTTATACTCAGTATTGACAAGGAGTTAATTTTCATCCAAGTGCATTATTCAGTGAGCATATTCTGTATTGACTTTGCTATCCTCCTCCTTTCAGTTTGCCTGAGTTTCTCTGAGATTAAACAAAGAACTTGTATCAAAAATAAAAATTCAGAGTAAGAATGTATAAGGAGTATTATTAATGGCTTAATAATAAGAATCAAACCAAAATTAGAATATATTAGCATTGAAATAAAAATACTAATTATTTAGGTTTTTTAATCAACTTTTTTTCAGCAATATGACATTTAAAAGCCAGACTGTACTAGCCTGTCCATTTTACTGGGCTCTACAGCAAAAAAAAAAAAATCAGGACTCCATTCTTTCACCACCTATTTTTTTGGTATAGTTGTTCTAATGGTAAGGAAAACTATCCCCACTACTGTGCCCACACACAATTTCCACTGGTAACAACCTCTCTGATTTAGCCTTGAATTTTAACACTATAAAGTGAGACTAACCTGCATTTACAAATGGGCAATTACAAATAAAAAACACTTTGGCATAAGAACAAAACTACAGTAAGTTCTTCCTCCCAAATGAAAAAACACATCAATTTATTTAATCAAGTCTGAGGGAGATTTACAAAGGCAATTCCCTTGCAGCAACTTGTCAGAAATGCAGTGCTGAAATCAGAAGGAGTCTATTTAAATATGAATCATCTTACCTAATGGAAATTCTACCGATGCTGACGTTTTCTAATCTTTTTTTTTCCAGCATTTGATAAAAATTTATCTCAGACTTCCGACTCCATTTTAGAGACACTGTAAAAGCTTAGGACTATACATAAGATATCCTAGCAAAACCAGCATATCTCTACAATAATTAAGTGCACAATTAAGATTACCTACATTTTGGAACTTCCTGAACGGCACAAACTGGACAATGTCTCTGACAGCTGGTTCTCCTGATGAGGACCTAAGAACTCCGTTGTCACCATCAAGAAACTCCATAGCATCGAAGTCTGCTCCTCCAACTCCAACGATGATAATGGACATGGGCAATTTTGAAGCATTAACTATGGCAGTTCGAGTCTGATCTAGGTCTGTTATCACACCATCCGTTATGATAAGAAGTATAAAGTATTGCTGCCAAATCAATAAACAGTGTGTTATGACAAAGAAACAGAAAACCTGTAGGCAGGTACACTTAGAAAAATGCACATACAGACTACATCCTGATGTTGCTCCGAGCATAGTCAATGCACTTACTCCATTTTCCAATTACACATCTAAGTTATGGTCAGGCTTCATCTGTGCAGTCTGAAGACAGTATAAGCACAACATAAACAATCTTTTAAAATATCTTTAAACAGCTACCTCCCAAAAACCCAATGGTATCACCCTTCTCCCCCTCTCCGAAATTTCCAGATAAACCTATCTTCCAACTATTTGTCCTGGAACAGAAGGCAGGTTACTGAGGTTTTGGACAGGTAAGACCCGTGAAACTTGTATTTGTTTCCTTCCTGGTCTATCAGTACCATTATGAAGTCCTATTCTGTGCTTCATTCAGTTAAGAACAAATTAACAAAAGAGTGATAGCTAGGATAATGGAACGGCCCTACAATTTTTTCAGTGTATGTCACATTAAAATGCATCCTTTTGTGCTGAAAAACAGTACGCCCATTTTCAAACTCCTTTAATCATGTTTTCTAGCTGCTTTATGAAGTTAATTACCAAGGCATCTGAAACCACCTTGCAGTACTTCAGTAATTTAGTCAAATAGCACTTCAGTTGCTTCCCCTGTACTGCCAGGGCTTCTAAAGGTTGGCATCTTAGCCTCTGTTCTCCACTGAAGTGCCAAGAACAAACTAGAACTACAAAGTTCAGAAACTATCAAACGCTTTTTGAACTTCTGGTCGACTCTCACTTGCTTCATTTCAGTCAACGACTGGGCAGCACAAATCCAAGTTCCAAAGGTAGTCCCAGTATTCTCAGAAGTCCCCTCTTCAGTACTTCACTTCCTATCCTCCCTTATCTGCCTCCAAAATAATTAGTTTTCCCCTTATCTGCTGTGTTCAGGTATCACCCTTTCTCATATTGCTCCCCAGCCCTTCATTCCCCGACTCCAGCAGAAATGCCTACACAGCGACAATGATCAAATAAGGCTATAACCAGCAGCCTGATAGCCCATCACACTGGATTTCTCTCTCTCTTCTTCTATTTCCTCTACACTGAAAAAATTCCCAAAACACCCAGAACCAAAACCCAAGTAAAATATTTATGATACACATTAAAAGGCAAGGCAGCAAAATTTCTTCAATACATCCATTCAGGCAGAAAATCTGTATCTCTTGCTAGGTATATTGCACTCTCAGAAAAAACAAACAAAAAACCACCAAAAACACCTTACAGGAGGTTTTGCTACTTTCCTAATATATATACATAGAGAAGAGATGACAGTTACTACTGAAAGACTACAAAAGCAAAATCTTATAAACCTCTTGACATATGAAAAATCAATAGCTCTTTTCCAAATAGCTAATTTTATTCTCTGCTTTTACATCATGTCTAAGACACCAGTATCTGTTATCATCAGTGACTTATGAAATATAGGGCTTCACATTTGTTGAACTTGCATGGATTGTTATCTAAATGATTCAATACTCTTGCTTTTCAGGGTTCCTCTTTCTTCTTATGGTAAACAACTCGTGCACACAATTTTAATAGGGAGGAGGGCACAGAACACACAGCACCTAAAGCTTTATAGCACGGACAGTTGATTACCTACGTTGGTACCTAAGTACCAGGAGCTATATCCTCCATTTCTTTGTTACATTACTCATTAGAGTGTGGTGCTGCAGGTTCAATCCCCACTCGGTCCCCATGTGTTGCCTGATTTAGTTGAGAGGTGTCCCTGCCCATGGCAGGGAGGTTGGATTAAATGACCTCTGAGGTCCATTCCAGCCTAGGCCATTCTATGATTTATCTCTGAGCTCTCTGATGTGAAACAAGGTCTAGTCAATTTTTCTCACCTGAGGTTAACTCACTTTCCTATATGAACTGGCTTAAACTACACTTTAATACTGTACAGCACTGCAAGAGCTTTGAATAGAAGACACTATAAAGACACCACATAATTTTAAGCTGATATTACAACTCTGAAGATTTTATTTAGTTAATTTAGTAGAGAATTGTTATGTACAATCTGTAGAAATCAGTTATTTTTTATCTCATTTTAAGGGTACGAAACAATCCACAATGGCCAGCTGTCTAAACAAGTACACTTACAAACTTAAAAAAGTAGTAAACTAGAAAGGAGAGAAAAAAGGAAGAAAAATACACACTCTACCATACAGAACTTACAGATGCTGTTTGCTGTTGTGTAGCTGCAGCAGCAAATCTTGCCACATGATTTATAATTGGAGAAAAATTTGTTGGCCCATATAACTTCACTTGAGGAAGACAAGCCCGATACGCATCAACAATGCCTTGGATCCCTAGAGAACACAAGCAGATCACATTAATTTCTTCATATTAGATTTAGGATATTTTGAAGCACTCTATCTTCCTAACATATTGTATGTATTAGTTATTTAAAGTGATGATGCGAAGATTTAAAACCAACCATGATGAAAAAAAAAAAGACTCGCAAACAATGGAGGCCTTCAGCTTGACCAATGCTAATGCACGTGCTCAACATGCTATGTGACTAGAAAGGCCAAATGCTCGCGAATAGAAAGGCCACGCTCAAGTGCACAAAACTGAACTACAACAGTTCTCTTCATCTTGCAGCCTGTGGCAGCTAGTTGCATATCAGAAAGGCCACGTTGAAGAGAAGCAGCATCACACTCACAGAATCACTGGGGCTGGAAAGGTCATCCAGCAATCTAGGCCAACATCCCTCACTAAAGCAGGATTGCTTAGAGCACATCACACAGGACTGCATCCAGGTGGCCTTTGAAAGTCTCCAGAGAAGGAGACTCCACAACCTCCCTGGGCAGTCTGTGCCAGTGCTCTGTCACCCTCACAATAAAGAAGCGCTTTCTCATATTTAGATGAAACTTCATGTGTTGCAGCTTTTGCCTGCTGCTTCTTGTCCTGTCAGTGGGCACTACTGAGAAGTCCAGCTCCATTCTCCTTGCACCCATCCTTTAGATACTTACAGACATTACAGACATCTTCACTAGACAACTCCATGCCAGCAGTAAAGTAAAAAGAAGCGGCTTGACAACATGAGAGAGCCATTCTCAGCTTACCTGCAACGTGCCCTAGCGATTTAATACACATCTTTCACAAGTCATTACAGAGGCAGACCAAATGGTATTTCTAGTAACTGAAAAAACACAGTTATAAAATTGTTCCTGCTACACAGCTAAACTCATTCAAGGTCAGGCTTGATAGGGCTCTGAGCAACCTGATCTAGTTCAAAATGTCCCTGCTCACTGAAAGGGAGTGGGAATAGATGACCTTTGGAGGTCCTTTCCAGTCCAACACATTCTATGATTATTTAATTAGAACAAAGTGCTTCATAGTTCACTTTTCAAGTGTTTTTATACCTTCACCTCACATATTTTCTTCTCTAGGTCTGATGTTACTTTCTCACTTACCGTTACAGAATGGGTTTGATGGGTTAAAATTTATGGGGAACTCATGTGAAACCTGTCAAATACACAAAAGACATAGTCAGGACTGTATATACAATCTCCTCCTGAATTAAATGCTTTAAGTTCTCTTATGTAGTGCATTTACATATCCCATTTACCTGGAAGGAAGGAGGAATTTGTGCACCAAATCCAAAGGCTGGAAACATCTTATCTCTAAAAAGTAATTTTAAAGAAAATGAAGTTAGTGCCTTCCTTTAAAAGCCGTCATGATTCAGTAAGTTTAGCTAATCAGTGCTGCTTTTGACCATTAAAAATGCTGTTTATTAAGCATTAAAAGGCAAAATTAAGTGGAAGTTCCTCCTGCTAATCATTTCTAGGACCAAAAAGAAGTCTGTAACACTAAATGGGCAAGAATGTAACCATTCATTTAAATTAACGCTGCTCTTTACATTTCAGATGAAAAGTTTGCTTGTCTGCTGTAAACACAAGCTTCTGCTTATGATTATGCAATTGCACAGTGATTACAAAGTCATTTTTAGCTCTGTGTGTCAGCTCAGAAGTTTCATTCTGATGTATCTGCTGGAATCCTCAACACTGGTTTAAGAAACTATCACAAAAACCTATACATATCTAAAAAATATTTCAAATAAATATCTAAAACTTACGTGTCATAGTCCTGAATGACCATACCTACAGACCAAATGGCTGTTAGGTACTCATTAACTCCATTAGGGCTGAGGTAATGCAAAGAGTCTGGAGAGCGAGGGTCTCCATTGGAGCCTGTAAAATCTATCCCCACCTGTCAAATGCAATATTTACATAAAATTGCTGTTAGAGGTAACATTATGTTTCTTCGCTCTAGCAAAGGCAAAGTGAAAATCATGACAGAGTTGAAAACAATAGTTAAGCGGATATCTACAAATCTAACAGGCACAATCCTTCCATGCAGATTTCTAAGCATATTAACACTCTTAAAACAATGCCACTATAAAACCCGCAGAAGCTCTGTACCTCTGTTGAGATTACTCTTATCTGTCAGGTTTTCACTGTGCTAACTTTCAGTTACCATTCACAGCAGCTCTTCAGCAGCTGTTAAATTAATTTCATCTTGCATCTTGCCATATGCATCCTTCCTCTCCGAAGCGTGGCTAGCCAGACACCACAGAAGCCTAGTCCGACCCCAGCGAGTCCTCTTTGCTTTGGTGATGAGGCATATTACCAGGATGAAGTCTTGCTGTGATTTGTACTGCATTTGGTTTGTGAATTACATAACTGAATATGATGGCTTCCGTATGTTGCCTGCATCAAGCAACGGGCCTTGAAAACCACCATCAAGGGCAAAAGTGGTCAGAGAAGGGGAAAAAAAAATGAAGAAAAAAAATAAAAAAGAGCCCTTATGAAAAGGAAGCTTGAAGCAAATCAGAGAACTGTAAATTTTACTTTGTTCTCTATCCATGCAGCACAGCTAGCTCCTAATGAACAGAACACTACAGGTTCCGAAATTCGTGTCATGAGTAAAAAAATATTTTTTTCTAAACAGTCTAGACAGACAGACTCTGGCAAAATGGCTTCCCCCCTTCATGCTACAGGAAAAAAAAAATTAAAAGAAGAGCACAAGTTTGTCCCAAAACTCAAAAGCTACTTTATATAAATGAATTAACTTACTGTGAAATTCAGCTGACACCCACCCATGATGTAATCAAGGAATGTGCATTCTATTATGATCTAGAAATAGAAGTTAAAGACAGAAATTAACTTTTTTTTTTTAACAGGACAAAACCAATATGCATTATTGTAGCAACTTTTGACATTTCAGATCTGTTCCATGCAAACCACTACTTTTACCTCTAGAAACATCCCACCCACGCTCTGCAGAGACGATATTCACAGCGTCCGTCATCACCCACACAGTTCATCAGAATCAGGCCTTTTACAAAACTACAGGCAGACAACAAAGCAGCTCCAAAAGCACTACCATTTATAAAATAGCCTAGTACAATAGACTTACTAAATTTTAATTCACCATAAAATAGGGAGTTGGTAAGTGCAGTGGTTGAGGAACACCTTAAAAATTGTTAAACAACCTCTGCCATATAGATAGCATCATCCAGAGAAAGTGAGGGCACAGGGGAGGACAGACAGACAATTCAGCCGTCAATCTGTCTCTCCTTATATGAACCAGAGCCCTTAAATATTTTCCTTGTCTGTAACTCCAGTGATTTTAAAGTTTCTTACAGTTTGAGGGTGAAGGTGTACTAGATGGGGGTTATTATATCTGAACAGTGTCACATCGGAATGTTACTGACCTCACAGTGCTTAACACTCACAATGCCAGAGTTTTTATAGGTTTTTTTCTTCTGTCTCTTCTTCTCATTGATGCACTCAAATTCAACCTGAATGAATGCAAACAAATCCAAAAAAGCACTATTATTACCATTTATGCAACAAATAAATAAATAAATAAAAATCTTTATTCTAAGACTGATACTTTGGGCTTATACTAAATTCACAATACACTTCACTATCAAGTACAAGTAAGCTCAGCCTGTCATCTTCAAAAAACACATTTTCAAGACAGAAATCCTCTCTTACCCAAAAGCTTACAAATATATTTGTTTAGACACCTGTGTTTCAACCAGACAAAGATATTCTGCATCATTTTCCTTCAGAGAATTTTGCTAACAACTTCCCCTTCAGTAAAGACAGGATGATTCAGGGAAAGCATCACTGTTTCCAGTAGCTGTGGCAGTAATGTACGAAGCAAGAGGTGTTATGATTAGACATTCCAAAATCAGTGGTTCGGGCTCCATCAACTAAAACAATATCTCAACCTCCAAGTGCAATCAACAGCTTGCCAGGCTAAGTAGCTCCTGCCATCGTACAGTCACGGTGGCACTAGCGTGTCTGGTGCATAAAGAGTCTTGAGGAGGTATTCCAGATCTGCCTTCTGGCTCAGTGCCAGAATCAGGTTCCACTGCTTTGGTTCAAGTTAATTAAGTTCTAAAAAGTCACCTTACAATTACTCTCAAGTGAAAACATGTATTTACAAGGTCAGCACCTGAGAAGTCTACATGCATCTTGTTTATCTTTTTTTTTCATAGAATCATAGAATGGCCTAGGCTGGAAGCGACCTCAGAGATCATTTAATCCAATCTCCCTGTCATGGGCAGGGACGCCTCTCAACTAGATCAGGCAACACATGGGGACAGAACAGGAACCAAACCCGCAACCTTGGTGTTATCAGCACCATGCTCAACCGACTGAGCTAACAGGCCCCCTCCAACATGACTTCTGTCTGATGGAAATTGTTATTTTGGGGACTTTTTTTTGTACTATGTCAATTGATGAGGTACTTGGTAATAACAGCCATAAGATACATAGCTTTGATAATCTTTGAACTACATTTTAGAATTCTCCAACCAGAGCTCACTAACAGCATGCTTGGGGGAAAGATAGACCTTAAGGGAAGAGGAAAAAAATAATAGAAAACCTCAGCAATTCTGCAGAGAATGAGAAACAACCCATTCACCTCTGTCATAAATTTCAGCTTTTTCAGCAACTGAGGATACAGTCATACAGCTCACCCCATGTAAATTTGAAAGAAGTTGTGCCAAATCTCCCAGAGGTACAGCTGATGGTAGAATTGTGGAAGTAATTGAAGATCACACTTGGAATATATAAAGTGAAATTCTAATGTGCACTAGAAGTATGTCACAGATATTATCAAAATCAGGTCACGTAGGACGAGAGGCTAACCCCTTTTAAAGGTAGCAGAAATCTGGAGCACATTATTTTTGTGGTATCTTACCTTCACTTCATCTTACTGACACAGCAGTAAGTTATTTAGAGTAGTTATAGCCACAGTTCTCCTGAAAACTTTCTTAAAGCATTTCCAAAACCAGCATGGGCAGATTACAACTTGAAATGCCTTTCCTTTAAATTCAAGAGACCACACCTACTATGCTACTAGGGACACACTGAAAATAGGCATTAGATTCCCAATGAGCCTTTACACGACACTCTTCAAACTGCACAGGAACTCACTATCACAGTTCTTACAAAAAATATGTGCTTGAAAACACGAACATAGAAGCTTGCCAAGTTTGTTTAAGATACTGCTCTATAGCAAAAGTGCAACTTTTAAAAAAGGAAAAATGAAGAAAAACATCTTGTTAAAAGATCCATAAAAATCTTCATTTTAAAAAAGCAAAAAGAAATTTATTAAATACTCCTGTTCCTAAATTTATTTTTTGCACACTAATTAAAATAATAAAAAGGATCACTGTCAGCACTGAAAGCTAAACTGATACCATCTGGCCCATAAAAATCTAGCAAAAAAACCCCAAAAACCTAAGAGTTTCAACAGGGCAGCATATGAATTACATGTGGAGGATAGAAGTGGAAAATTTCTTACAAATAGTGCAAAACCTTAAGAGGCATTAAGCTCAACCATGCATAATTCAAAATTAATTCAGAAAGACATATCTAAAGGAAAAGCGTTGCAGGGTACAAAGCAGCACATGAAAGATATGGACGTGCTGGAGTGTGTCCAGAGAAGGGCCACGAGGATGATCAGAGGGCTGGAGCACCTCTCCTGTGAAGACAGACTGAGAGAGTTGGGGCTGTTCAGTCTGCAGAAAAGAAGACTCCGAGGAGACCTTACTGTGGCCTTCCAGTATCTCAAGGGGGCCTACAAGAAAGCTGGTGAGGGGCTTTTTAGGATGTCGGATAGTGACAGGACTAGGGGGAATGGATTAAAGCCAGAGATGGATCGGTTCAGATTGGATGTTAGGAAGAAGTTCTTCCCCATGAGGGTGTTGAGACACTGGCACAGGTTGCCCAGAGAGGTGGTGGCAGCCCCATCCCTGGAAGTTTTTAAGGCCAGGCTGGATGGGGCTCTGGGCAACCTGGTCTAGTGGGGGATGTCCCTGCCCATGGTGGGGGGGGTTGGAACTAGATGATCTTTAAAGTCCCTTCCAACCCTGACAGTTCTATGATTCAACAGCTCTGAAGAATTTAGTACAAATGCAACACTCAAGATGTTAGAAAAGTACAAGCAGGCACTCATATACGCTATTAGTATTAATGGATGTTCTCCAGGTTTTACAGAATTAAAAAAAATGATGGTAAATATTTTGGTAAAAACCATGTCCATAAAACAAAGACTTGTATGTTAAGGTCACTACACTACTTTTCCTCTCGCGAATGTAAACCTTGCCTATTAAAATGTTTGTAAATTGTTACAGTTAGTAAGAACAGGAAGGGTAATTTCACTTTAAGGAAGAGCCACCAAAACATAACACATTCATTTTTATGCAGTGACAAAAGTGTTGGATTTTTTCATATCAGCTATTATGCACAGTTGAGTGAGTAAGTGGCATACCTGAAATAAGGGAGTAAAACATGAAAAAATACTACAAGCTTTGGCCTTTTAACTGCAGTGAAATTTGTACTGCATTCTATCTTTTGACACCTTTTTTTTCCTGTATTTTTACGACTAGTGAAATTCGCTTGTGCTGACCGTTTGGTATTTAGATATGTAATATTAGAAACTGTAACTGATATATTAATCCTACAAAAATGGATGCATAATGTAAATGTGAGTCACCCTCAACTACAGTAATAGTGTTAAGGTGTAACCTAACACAACTCCAAGTCAAGTGATGTAAGTTTTGCTCCAAAATGAGTAAAAGAGCTTATTAAAACCACACAGGCAGCTTAGACTATGTAAGACTTACAGGTGAGGACCGAGATGCTTCCTTCAGTTTTGACATTGTAGTCTGAAAACTTCCGATGAGATCATGAGACCCATCACTATCATAGTCATAGCACTCAACCTAAAAGGAAGCATTACTTGGCGTCAGTAACAGCAACGGCCCCACAAAAGCAACAAACACTGCAGCAGCATTTCTAGTTCAGGCACATCTGAACATCCAAAACATTCCTAAACCTCTTATATCATGGAGTTTTTCCTCACATTGCAATCAGTGTTGCACAGAGTTGCATCTAAAAATTATCGATTAAGATTGGGTAAAAGCCCACATACCCAGTTTCAGATCAGATCTTCCACTGAAGAGAGACATGAATACGAAGCAGTTTCAGGTCTCTTATGAGTGAGTTGCATCAATTATATTGAACTATGCTTTGGGAGTGAGAGGGTGTCAGGAAGAGTAGGAACACAACGTAGGTAGGGGGTTTTTTTTAGTGTCATCATGGATCAAGAGATAGTTTTTCAGAGGTACCAAGGGGATTTAACTATCTCTAAGCATACAGCTAAAATTCCTGTAAATTAATTGTTCAGTGATCACAGGAGTTTTAGTAATACTTTTATATTAGTTTATTAATCTTCACGGTAATTCAGAATTTATAAGCAGATGAAGGTTTGCACCGTTATCTAGAAACAAGACTTGAATTATTTTTTTTTTTTAATATTAGCAAATTTGAACAGCCATGAGATCCATACTTCATGCATCTCAATGTCAACTAAAAATCCTTCTTTTCCTGTATTCGATGCCTAATACTTCCATCATCTGTTAACACCCCAATCCACCAAAGGCAGCAGAACAAGTGAAAAACAGGCTTTTTTTCCTCTTTGAGAACCTACTAGTCTGAGCATAATTTTACCACTGTTACTTTAACCTTACAGTATCCTCAATTTTTGTTTTCTAAAAGCTCACCTAAAGCTACTTTTTTAGATAAAACACTTGGTATTCATCTATGATAGCATATCCTAATTCTACCAACTTCTGGTACTTTATTTTAGTTTAGCAACACAAACATGCTTGCTAAATTAATAAAATCATAGGAAAAAAGTTTAATAGTCATAACAATTATACACAGTAACAATAATAAAACAAAATTCCATCATTTGGAATCAAAATACAAACTTGATGAAAAAGTTTTCTGCACCTATATGGCTTAAATTGAACATCTATGTTCATGGCCATCTTTCCAGATAAAAAAAGTCATACGTTATGTTCAAGAAACAATTTATTGGATTACTTGGCCGTTTCATTTAGGAATAATGAAGTAGAACAAACAACTTTAACCCACACTTGAACTTTTCAAAGAAATTAACTTTCTGAAAACAAACAAGGATGTCAAAGTACAAAATATGATATAAAGATTGCGAGTTCTACAGCATGCAGAACATGGCTCTGTTGCGGTCTGCACCACTCCTAAAACAATATGAATGCACAAATAAATAAATAAATGCACACACATGCACTGAATAGCAACTTAAATCTCATGCAAGCAGACACAAAGCCAAGAGACTAAAGTCCGTGGCAGATGCTACATAATTCTTTTGAATGCCTTAAACTAAGCCAATCAAATACTCAGGCAAGTACTTCAGCACCTGGAATTTAAAACTGAACATAGTTCCTGAGCCAATAGTTACGATACCCATCCAGAGTTACTACAGTTTTTTATTCTTCCTTTTAAAGGTATCAAAGCTTGTCTTGATTGTTATATTTTACCCATCTAAGCCAATTTTCAATACTTACTTCAGGCAAGACAGAATTATTTTCTTTGTTCCACGTGTGCTCTCCTGGACATGCAATAGCACTAGGCAACCATGTCATAAACTTGCAGATAAATTTTCCCTGGCAGAACTAGGCATGCTTGCTCAAGATGAAAGTCTCACATTTTCAACATAAAAAAACTTCACTGACTGCAAACACGCTCACATGGAATCCAACAATAAACCCAAAAGGTAATGGATCAGCTTGGTTTGTGCATTGCTGGGGATACACAAACAAAGCTATTCGATAGGTGAAAAGCCACTCGTTATGGAAAAGTTGGTGGTTTTACTTACTACGACAAATAGTCCATTACGTAGGCAACTGTGCACATATGAAAATGTTAAGGGTACTGTTTAATCCTTTGGCAACATTATAATACAATTCTGTCTGCATTTTAATGTTTGAAGTGACAGCTCTTGGATTTCTAAGTTAAGACATAATCCTATTGTCCGTCTCCAAGTCCATAACAACTCCAAGAAAAATCTATTTCCTCCAGAAATAAATCTACACATCTGAAGCAAGATTCTAAAGAACAGACTTTATTAAAATGACAGAGCTGAGAATAATTCCATCCTGATATATTTTAATTAATGGTCTACAGTTTTAATATGGCTGTTTACTGAAAAAGAGACATATATTTACAGTGTATGGAGATGTAAAAGCTGTCAGCTATTTTGGAGAAAAGAGAAGCAGAAAGGAATGAGAATTAAAAAACAACAGAAGCAGTAAGGGAAGCAGGGTGTGGGCTTCTAAAGCTGTTCATTAGTCTGCTCTATAATTATTTACATCTATACAGGTGCTTGTAACACCCAGATCCCTGTGGCTGTTAAGAATTTTCCAGGATTGCCTCAAGCTGTATGACTAATATCTGTCATAAACACATCATGCTATCATTTCTCCTTCCCAGGGGAAGAACAGCAAGTATAGTGGTTTGTTAAATTTGTTTTATTTGGGGATTTTTAAATACTTTCTCCAAATGCTAAAGTATCAGGTTCCTAACATGTTCATAATAGCTTATAAGTGGCATTTTGATAGGTTGTTTAGCTTCAATTGCACCCCTAAAGTAAATTCCTGAAGAAAAACATTCAGAAGTTAAACACAGAAACATAGAATGTCTTAGGTTGGAAGGGACTTTAGAGATCATCTAATCCAACCTCCTTGCCATAGGCTTGGATATCCTTAACTAGACCAGGTTGCT
>NW_009696331.1:1782-15545 GCF_000703405.1 Apaloderma vittatum | reverse complement strand
GGCCTCATCCACCCGGGCCTAGACCCCCCCAAGGGGGGGGCCAGCCACAACCTCTCTGGGCAACTTATTCCAGAGTCTTGCCACCCCTGGACTGAAGAATTTCTTCCTAAGATCCAATCTAAACCTATTCTCCTTCAATTTAAATCCATTTCTCCTTGTCCTATCATTGGACACTAATTTATAATTTATTTAATATATGATTTGAAGAGACAATGCATAAAAAGACCAGTCCTGGTAGAAATATCTTTTCACAGGTTTAATTGCCTTTCTCACAGAAAGTTCAGTTTCATCTGAAGAGAAACAGTTGTTACATCTGGTCTACATCTGCTATCCCAACTGGTATATTAAATGCAATTAACCGTATCAGGCAGTATAATAAGCACTTTGTTTGTGTTACCTGTGGCACTGGTAGTAAAGTATTACAAGAGCCCTAATATACAACAAAGCACTGCCGTGGGTTAGGGCTGGGCTGGCCACTAAATACAGACTGACGCTCTCTAGCCCCTTCTCTCCCCCACAAACGGGAAGGAAAAGGGAATGAGGCGGAGATTTATGGGTTAGGAAAGAGAAAACTAGAACAGCTTTAATGAAACAATAATGGAAATAATAGTGAAATGATAAAAATAAAGAACTATACACAACTACATATAAGCCCGATATTGAACCCAATCACGAACCCCTCCTCCCACGATAGCACTCCCCACTGATGCTGCAGAGCAGGTGAGACTGGGGAAGCCTCAGGCTCAGTGGCAGATAAAGGGAGCTGGATGAAGGGAGCTGGATACGGGAACTCAGGATCTGGACCAAAAGCAGGAGATCGGACAGAGTCCTCCCTGGACACCGGCCACTGCAGATCAAGGGGAAAGAGCCAGAAACTCTCGTGATCACTATATACGACATAAGTTATGGAATTCTCTTGTTGGTCACCTGTCCTGCCTATTACCCCTTGGAGGTGCAACCTTTTACTTCCTCGTGACCCTTCCTACTTCCTGGCCCCCAGCGTGGCACACAAGAGCCAGCAGTGGCCTTGGTCACTACAGGACTAACCATAAGCCAGAGCCTTTCTGCATCCCAGTCCCAGGCAGTGACTGTAAACATCAGGTGTTATCACTGCCAGTAGCACACACTGTCTGCAAAAACATGCTGCTGACTTCAGAACATGCAGCCTTTGAGAAGAGACTAAACCGGAAAGTAAAAATCACTAAAAAGAATTGGGGTTTTTAGCTCAAACCAAGACACATACTCTAGCCTTTATAACACATCTTTTGCTACACAATATCTTAACACGACCAATACTGGCTGATGCAACACTAGAACTGTATATAAATTGGATGTTTCAAAGCTACTTTTGTTCAACTGGTTTCCCAGACTTTCAAAGACCAACTTTTATCAGTAACACATCACAGTTGTGATATTTTTTATTTTTTTTCCTAAGGAGTGCAGTTATATCTCCACAACTTTCAAATAAGAATAAGAAACCTAATACTTTCAATTCAGATTGAAACAAAAAGAGGCAATAACTTGAAAACATATCTTCCATTTATTACATAGCATAATTTTTTTATGCATTAATTCATGCACACATTTCATATACATTACCTTGATTGACTTATCCATGTCACTGTAACACAGGGAATTGAGAGAGATTTTAAAGGGCCTCCAAACAGGATTCAGGTTGTTTTTAATAACCTGTTTAAAAAAAATACGTATATAGTATTGTTCACAAGGGTGGCAAGTCATCATTGCAGTGGCTCATACCTTTGTGCCATGATTTTTGTAAGCAAAACCAGCTGACTAATATGGCTGTCAATCAATTCCTGCAGTCCAAACCCTAACATATGGGACATAAACAAACTAAACTTTCTTAATAGGCAGTACCATTATCCAAAAAAGAACAGTATTTTTCAATCTCATATTTTCCTAGGCTGCACTGTGATCTACTATATTATTCAGCTACTGCGCTGCAAAAAAAGAAATCTTTTTACAAAAATATTAGCTTTTTTTTTAATAAGCAGACACATATATATATATACACGAACATACATAAAAGTGTGACTTAACAAAAAAATGTGGAAAAAATATTACATTGGAATTTCTGAAAACATCAACGCTCTGGAGATTACAATTCACTTCAGTTTATATTTATCCTAAAATGCCACTTATGGAAATATTCCTTCAAGAAATTCATGGTACAGTTAAGCAGAAAGATCTCTCAAGTTGAGATCTCTCAAGTTGAGATATTTAAGAATAATAATGAAGAACCTTCAGGATTTGTCAGCTGGAAAGTATCTGTAATATTGCAAATACACCAAATAACGACGTTATAAAGCACAAGAACCTAAACATAACAAGCAATACTTAATTAATAAAATCCAATAATACTCATACTTCCAGCACTGTAGGAGTACAAAGAAAGAAATATCTCTTTGAAAATGAAAACAATAGTTTATGAAAATAATAGTTAGCAACATAAAAAGGAGTTTTTTAAAATCTGTAGCAAAGAACTAAAACTCCAGCCAGTTCTAGGCTGGAACAGCAAATTCTGGATTCATTACTGGAATTGAAGATGACTGAAATTCTCATGAAAGAGACACGTTTTATGCAGAACCACCACCTCATGAGAGAAACTATTTTTATAAATCTGACACAAAAAGGATTTATACTTCTTTGACATCAGGGCTTCAGACTTAATACTGTGACCACTCCAAACACGTGAACACCTCAGTCGTGCCTTGGGCCTGAGCTTCCACTGCAGCGAGACCATTTGGAACCTACTCTGACTCTGTCAGCTGCTATCATGGGAACTCTGCACCTCCTCCTGGGTGGAACGATGCTGCTGCTGCTCAAGCAGGTTTTCCCCTCACTCAGCATTATCCTTGGCTTGTCCTTGCTATGCAAGCATTTAGTATAATTACTTTAGTTAGTAAACGGTACAGCTGGTTGACACCGATATAAGAACAGCACGGTCATGGGAACACCCAAACTCTACCCTCAGAGTAGCACCGAGACTAATCTCCCTCTATGATTATGCAGCACCTTCTCAAAACATTTGTTTTCTTTTACATTGCAGAGTGTTTGGTTGTGTGGTGTTTTTTTTTTTCTTTAAAACCAAAAGTATTTTCCTTTAAAATAGGATAGTATATATCATAGACTTCCCAGGCTACCAGAACATCAGTGGAAGAGCTGAGGCAATTTCTAATTGCTCTGCACGTGAACCACTGGACCATTTTCTTCTTTTTTTGTAAGGCACTGTACCACTAGTGCTGTGACACGGCAAATAACCTGAATTTGTAGGTTGTTGACTGAAAATATCCTACCTCTGTTCTGTGAACCATCACCCAGTTTCCATCTCCAGTCTGCTTGTGGAATTCCAGATAAGGATCGGACTTTCCAAAGAAGTCCTGTATTTAAAGAACATGCCATTATCCCAGAACAGCCTGTGGCATGAATGCCATTACATGGTAGTTAAAAAACACTTAGATTAACAGAAAGTAAACTAAATATTAAAGGAACAAAAGCTTTAAATAAAGAAATGCAAGTCTGATTACATTATCACCTGAAAAAAAGAAAAAGAAAACAGGATATTATCTGTCAAGTTAGGCATAAAAGTTCTGTAGTATCCACATCTAAATACCTGACAGTATGGGTAAAAGAATACTTAATAGAATAAAGACTACGATGAAGTTAGTTTACTAAGGAGTTCATCCAGTTACTCTGAAGTTATCTTTCCTCAACTTGTTTTTTAGTGTATGAAAAAAAATTCTTAACATATTTAATTATTTCAGCAAAAAAATAAGAATGATCATTGTAACGTCTCCTGCTTTAATAAGATTCTGATTTTATGACTTTATCAAAGAATCAGCAATCACTTAAATACCTTATTGTCCAGCTTCCTTGCTTCTATTTCCAATACAACCACCCTGTTATCCTTCACTTCTTCTGCTGTAATCTAATATGCAAACAAAATAAAATACTTGTTTTCTATTCAGGAACTACATAGTTTTCTCATATTCACAATGATCCTACGACAAGTCCATTAAAAAAATAAAAATGTTTGCTCACAGATGAAGCACTAAAAAATAGTGGGAAGTGAGAGAACAATATGATTTGACATTGGGATTCACTAGAGAATGACACTGACAATTACAGATACTGCACAAAGAGTAGCGTATCAGACGTCCTAATTATTTTAGAGGGATGCAACGAGACTTATAGATGCAGAAGGGTGGGCTGCTCTCCTTCGAGTGACAAAGACACATTAGTGAAGGTAAAAAAAAGAGCTTTAAGACACTTCTTACAGCACTGTAGACTAGACACGGTGTGTTCAAGGCACTAATTAACTAAAAAAAACCTCCACAAGAACATCTAAAAATAAACACTGAAGATATTTATTGTCTGAATTTTCTTACCGTAATGCTTCCTTTCCCAGCAGGTCTGCCATTTTTGAGTACTAATGGTTTTGTTAGAGTCCTGCTAGAAACTATCTGCCAAGACAAAATTTGAGTATGAAGCATTAATCTACTATTATTATTTAGTAGATTTTCAAAGGAATGAATAGTGAGGTATTTTCATTTTAGGATTTTTTTCCTTCATCAAGAAGATGACAGTATTACATTTACTTCCCATGGTCTCATATAAATAAACAGGTAATACCTGACACACAAAAAAATTTAAAATACATACGCAGATGAACACATGCAAAGTTTGAGGAGCAATATGAAATAAAATGTCTTCTAGTAATATGATAAACATACATGGACAAAAACAATACCATAATTTAGTCTCAAACTGTTCTGAAGTTTTTCATACATACCATTCAAACTCATGCAAGCTACATTTCATGAACAGCTTCAGCAAACAGATTTATAAACACAGTTTGTCAACAGAAACAAATATCAGTCTGCCCCTGCAGTGCTTCTAGCTGATTTTATTTTATCCTCTTCGGGCAATGCTTTCTCAGAAGTGTGTCTACTCGTTCCATAGGTCCTTTTTTACTTTAGGAATGAATGGTTGATTTTAAACAGTTGTAAACTTTCATTGGACAATGCACTTTATAATGCACTTAAAAACATTTTAGACATGGGAGGGAAAAAAAAAAAAATCCCAGAAGACTCTCCTGAGAAGTGCCTTCAAATGATCTATTAGAAAGAATAAGTGACAAAGAAGCTGCCTGATTAGGACAGCAGCAATAGAAGAATGTGACAGGGAAACAGGAGCAAAATCAACAGCAAGCAGAACCACAATCACTGCTTGTCTTGAGTGAAAATCAAATTACGAGGTTAACATGACCCTTGTGTACACTTTTACATTGCTATACACCAATTCTCTTTTCACAAAGCATAAAAACTAGAATTTGAGTATTGGACTAAATAAAGACACCCCTATGCTCATTGACAGTGCTCTTACTTTCAGACACCATCCTAAAGTATATTTCAGGGCATCACCTCAAAATCTTTTGCAAATAACATGGTTATTCATTGAACTGAGGCTTGAAAAAAAACAAATAAGGGAATTCTAGCCAACTTAAAGAGTACTCCAACTACAGAAAAACATAGTGATACATTTAAGTTGAAGTGGTTAATGACTTGCAGTAACTTGTATTTTCTTAATTCTAAGGGAAATCATCTGCATACTTACTTGTCCCAGCGTACATTCAAATTCGCCTAAGAAGTCATCATCACTCAGATCAAAGGTCTTGTTATCGATGTCATATATTCCAAATTTAAGTTTCTGAACAAGCTCAAAATAGTAATCAATTAGAAATTTCTTGGCAAACTTTGGGTTCAAGGAATTCTTAACTCTTTCTGTGCGATCAACCTGCAGTTAGAAAGATATCACTTTATCTAGTATTCCACCAACCAAGCACTCCAATCAAATAACATATTACTAAAGACTTTCAAAAGTTCTTGTTATTATAAAATATAAGGCCCTAGCTTCCTAGAAACTTTTCATCAAATATAAAAAACCACATTATATTACAAAAACCACTGCTCTAAGTCAGAGATATCTGAAGTCCAGTTTTCCGTTGCTCCCTGTAAGTGGCATCTATTCTTGCACAGGGAAGACCAACATAAAAACGATAAATTATCAAATCCAGGATGAGACCCTAGTTTTAGAGTCCTGTATTTATAAAAGCACATGTAAGCACTTAGAAGGCTTCTTCTGTTGCTTATCCATGGCTGGGGAAATAGTGCTTACACATCAGACAGGAATAAGTATTTATTAGAAAATTATTACTAGCGTGCTGCCTGTATAACTGTGACAGAGATAATCTAATGAAAAGTATTCAGAGACGCTGGTATATATTAAAATATTTTAATGAAATCATATATTCCGGTGTTTTAAAAGGCCCAACAAGCTTGACCGTGTTTTTAAGGGATTCATGAGAAGCATTCTGCTGTACCTCATACCACTGCTGACCACTCGTGTTCTGGAGAAGCACACACAGTGGGTCTGACTTGGAACCAACATCTTTATCCAAGAGACTGGTGCAGGCAATCGTCAGCTCCACCTTTGTCACACACTGTGCCGCCATTTGTTAAACTGGAAAGCAGCAACAGAAATCATTATTTTAAACATTGACTGAAAAGCAAACAATGGGATTGTCATGATGCGTTAATTCTCTGTCTGATCACTAGAACCGTTAGCTCACCAGGAGTGAGATCCGAGGCTCCAAATGCAAATTTTAAGATTTATGATGTACCAATATTACAGCATTCCTGTCATATTTTATGCTTTGCCACACAGGTGTAAACCTTCATTTCAAAATCTGCACCTAAGAAACAAGATCAGGTTTCTTAGCACGCTTGAGGAACCAAATGGAAAACAGCGTACACCATGAAGAAAGCCCAGTGATTTGAACTGCTGACAGTAAAGCTTTGCAAGATTTAAATTACATCCTGTAAAGCCCACATGAATGCCTGTGTCTTATAATGCAGTTTTACTAATAATAACTCAATGAATAAGGAAAAAAAAAAATCATGATATACTGTCCCACCACACCTTTGTCACAAAATGTTGACAGCAGGAGCATGGCAGAAGTGGAAAAGGAGTTTAAGTAGGTAACAGGAATAGGTGATCTTGCTTAAGTAAATTTTAAAAAACAACTACAATTTTTAATAATTGGGATAAACAATTTTGAAGTCAAGTGATGACTCAGAATTAGAAGGAAGTGTTGTTTCTGGAGGTTCATTTACAAAAAAGAACATCTTGAAAGCCTTCTCACATTTCCTTTTAAGTATCTCAGACATTCTCTTCTACAACTGAGAAGACCAGCAAATATTACAAACCTACAGAAACAACTTCAATATCAGTTATGAACTCCATGCTCAGATCATGCCTAATTAGGTCTCAGCAGCAGCTATTCTCTATACTAAAAAACTATATAGCTACACTCTTCAGGAATATAACCATTTTCAAGACCTCTTTGGGAGGTGGGTCTCTACAGTTCAATTGCCCTTGACTCAGAGACTAACACTTGCAAAGCTTTCCACAAGCAGCCTATCTTGGAAGTTCCCAAGCCTCTTTAGCTTCAGGTTCTCCCTTTCTACAGTAAATAGACAGTCTAGACACAGTATCCCTGTGGATTAATTTATCTTGAAAGTGCATGAGACACTAAACAGAATAAGGAAGGAAAGGCATCTTGCTTCCATCTAACCAGCTCACTTGCATCAGACACATACAGGGTACTTGAACATGAAACTGTGCTTAACCCAATCCATTTCTCCTTCTTTCACTGCATTCGTATGTTTCCTAGGAGAAAGGAACTTTTTTTTAGAGATAAAAATGGAAAAAAAACATGCTGAAGAGGAATGATGAACTGAAAGCAGGATCTAGGAAACACTGTGGTCTGAGGGAACTTCTCTGAGGCTTCTCAGATTCATTAGGGCACGTTGCCTCTCCATCTCTGCTTTGCTATCTTAGAGATGGACCTTTTGGAGACCAAAGTACATATAAATTATCTGCAAAGGAACCAAGTATTATTTTTTAGAAGCATGTCAGATTCATGAAAACCCTCCTGCTCATCCCAAAGACCTAACGTGATTCCATTTTTTAATATCTTTTGCTCTCATGACTTTACCAAGTTTCAGTCATTGCCCTTGACACAAAAAAGCAAAACTCTAAGTATCTAACTTGTTTTTAAATCAATGGGGTTTAGGCTTAGAAAGCATGCTCTATAAAGCAGTCTGCCCCTTTTTTCCTGGTTCTCTTTTTATACTGGTATTTTCCATTCTCTATTGCTTTCCTGGCTGCCAGACAAGAGCTCATTAACAGTCAGCGGCTTTGCCCACAGAATCCAGTGCAAACCAGTGCATGATTCCTTAATGGCTGTTTCCAGAAAAACAACTTTATGCTGACAAAATGATGCGCTAATAACCACTGATGCTGCAACATCAAGCAGGAAGGGTTTTGATGAAATTCAAGAGAGATCAAACTGGAATTGAGATGTATTTCTCCAAATAGTCAACAATTTCTTCCTCTAGCTTCCCTGGAACTCTTTATTATCATGATTCCTGAAAGAACTTCTAGTCACATTTCTTTCAATGAAGTAACATTTCCAGAATCACTGGTAAATGGAGAGCATACGGTCAACATAAAAAACTGGTCAGCATTTTCTGCTTAGCTTGTGTGCGCATGTGTATATGTCCCACTTTTCTTTCATCACAAGTACTTTCTCACATGAATAGGTCAATTCTGTTAATTCTTCTCCTCCTCCAAGTCACTGACTCTCCGACTATGCCTAATGTCGGAAAAGAGGAGATCTAGCAAAAGAAGTGCTGTGCAAAAAGCACTCTTTAACAGACAGATAAAAGATTTTTAAAAAAAATCTGCTTCCCTTTCTTAAAAAACAAATATTCTTGTTTGAGATGTAGTAATTGTGTCCATACTACATAAAAGACACTTATAACAAGAATATCCATTTATCCCAGGGGAGGATACTCAACACAAAACCCAGATACAAAAGCAAAACTTCCCAAATCCTGAGATGGTCCTTTAATCTGTTCCATTTCTAGTTTTGCAAATCAAAGATGGAAAGTAATGGAAGGCTTTTTCCTCAGAGGTTTGGAGAGTACTAGGAATTAATATTTGTATAATGGGTCGGACAGGTCTTCTAACACACTTTAAGAAACAATTTTGCTATTTTACTGGAAATAAAGACATGATTATCCATAACACCATAAGACTGACAGGTTTTACAGTAAATAGTTGTATATAACCTGATTTTCAATAACATTATAACCATTAAAAGCTGGTAAAATACTTAACAGTTTAAGAAAGTCGTATCTCATTGACCCAAAACAGTGTTTATGGTAGTGAACTCAGTACATAAACAACAGATACTTCTCTTACAACATTGCAGTCATTGCAGAACTTGCAAAGGGCACACAGAGGCTTCCCAGGTTTGGGAGGTGGGTGGTAGTTATTCCTAAATATGATAAACATCCTCAGGGATCAGAGTCACTGTCAGGTAGGTTAGGATCCTCTTCCTGAAGACTTGATGGACTACAGTCTCTTTGAGATGGTGGAAATAAGAAATGACTGCAATAGTGCATTATCTCTCAAAACACCCAACATTATCTCTTGAAACATCCAACAATACAGTATCAGAGCTCACTGGCACATCAGATGCAAAATATTCTATATACATAACTCGATTACTTGTACATTTGGGGTACTGGAACAAGTATACACAGAGAGATGATACTGCCAGGGGTCTAGTAGGATGAGTCTTGACTGCCAGTAAGTTACATCACATAATAATAACTACTTGATAAGATTCTTGTTATGAAAGTAACTATGCTCCCCATTGCCCAAATAAAACTAAAATCTGTTTTTCTGAAGTCATCAACTGTTTGTCCTCCATGTAGGGTACACTATAAAGTGAGGCACAAGCACACCAGAACGGGGCCAGATGACAGCTCCTTTTTATTGGAGTCCTTTTAATTGGAATAGCTTTTATGACCAGAGGAGCATATTAGGCTCTAAAAAAACGCAATCAAACAAACAAACAAACACCCCCCCACACACACACACACAAAAAAAAAACCACCACAATTCTGAGCAGGAGAAGATTGAAAATTACTATACAAACTGTATGGCAGAACTCATGACATCCAGACTCTGAACTGAGATGTACAGACATAAGGGAAATACACATCCCTCATCTATGTTACATCTAGGCTGCTCAAGGGCATGGTAAGGTCAACTAAGTATATTACAAGCCCTTCTGCCTGAGCTGTCTTTATCAAAGAAAAACTTGTAAGTAAATAACTAGTCTTGTCTAGCAGTTTCAGTCACCATAATGTTCTTTGAATTCCACTAATGATTCTACTGAAGCTAAGTGGCATCCACCAAATAACCCAGCCAACGTCTGCTTTTCCACAGAAACTGTAAACATGGCATTCTACCTGGGAAGGAACACACCTGTTAGCAGAATAATCTTTTAACAAAGCACTTGGGAAACATCAGACCACAGCAATCCTGCCAATGCTGCAATACCAGAGGAGAGCACAGGCTTGCCCAGATAACCTTCCAAAGCAGTACAAAGATACATCCATAATTATAGGTGTTTCCCAATCTGACAAGCAGAAATACATAACTACAAGAAGACAAAAAGATTAATGAAGTGAGCACTGCTCTAGCTGGGTTTGGCACCGCTGTCTTTAGTCACAAGTCTCAAACCTGTTCTGATGTCAGCTATTGCTGTCCTAGAACATTTCCTACTTCCTGTGAACTACTAACAACAACAGACCAAAAATCCCTATTTTGTAGTTACCTCAGGGCCCAGACGGACACAGAAAAAACAGTGGAAACATTGCAGAACTTGCTAACAAAATCTATTCCTGATCAGCTACTCTAGTTGTAATGTTTCACTTAAGGATTTTAACTGTACCAGGCTGAAAAAGGCAGTACCATATACAAGCAGTGCTCCAATCCTTCCTGAATTATTAACTATTTCCCACAAAATTAAGCAGATGACAAAATGTGAATAAATTTATTATTACACTATAAAAATGAAAATCCTGAATCAAGTCTAAACCTTAAAATAATGTGTATGAAGCTTTACTGTCATGAACATTCAGCGTATGCAATTTTTCAGTCTTTGCTCTTTCGGACAGGACTAAGACACCATTTCTTGCAAACAGAAATTTTTGTGGTAAAGATGTCTATGCCTCTACTGCTTAGAAACTCTTCTATTGCATCTCAGACCAAGCAGTAACAGCACTTCTTGCATCAACCTTTCATTAATACATCTCAACCTGAATCGTTCTCTATTTGAAGAATCACATGAAACCCTAAGTGTAAGCTCACATTCACTATTTAGTATACATAAAGGAATTATATCACTCTTAATTGAACAAGTGAGATTATGCTGATTAAGCCCTAACGACCACAGAACTCATTTTACTGGGGATTATGCCAAATAAAAATAAGAGCTAATATTTAAGAAATCTGAGGCATATGGGTGTGTGAGAAGGGAGGCATTATTTTCTCTAAGGAAATGAATCATCTATTTGTACAAGCTCCATCATACTCAGGCAGTTCAAATATTTGCCTACTGGATTGGTAGCACACTCGTCTAATAAGTCAGGCAACTATTTGCAGCCAGTTTCTATATATAAAAATCTATCATTAAGTTACGCTGCCAAAGAACATATGTGGAATTCTATTAAGAAAAAAAAAATCCTGTTGCAAAGACCAGGATCTATTAATTTGACTTCCAGGACACCTGTTCACAAGATGACTTAGAAACAGCCATTTCTAAATATCATTCTGTTGACCTTTTTATTCCTGAATATGTCTGTTCACCCTTTAGGCACACCTTTAATGTTGAGGGATGTTCACAACATCCTTCTCACACAACAGTATTTTAAGAATTTTAGATGAAGTTTTGATTCAAGTGAGCTAAACTATCAAAGGTAATATTGTGCCCTGAACAAGAAAATTAAGAAACACAGACCTCCGGACTTCAAAATATAGTTGTTTTAAGCAGATGGCATTCAGCCAGCTGAAAATATGTTTCTTACATGTGGTTTATCAGAACAAATTTATATCTGTTAGTTTATGAAAAGTAATCCATCAACTATGCAATTTGAATAGTATCTTAAATCACGTATTCTTCGTTGTGATGTTCCTGTGTAGAGCCACTGACTGACTTTACATAATTAACTTTATCCAGAAGAAAGGAAAACATGTATCTCACTAAAACTTACTGTGTTTTACTGCAGAAAAAAAACGCAAGGGATCACATATTTTAGACTAATCCTTCTTACAGTCCATTTCAAGTCTGGCATGTTGTGGCACCTCATCGTTACAAATATCAGTTCTTAAAAATGAATTTATGGCAACTTACTCAGAGGTCTGCTTCTGGGCTTCTTGGTAGAAGGCTAAAGTTTCAGTAGTAGCATTAAAACGCTAAATGAAAGGCAATTAGAATCAATAATTGTTGGTCCTATATATCATTCAATGTATCAGTTTTGAATGCATATACTGTGAGGGACTACAGCTCCTCTTAAAATAACCACGCTGTCCAACACGTTGATATGTCTATGACAACAGCTCCGTAAACATTATTTATGGGAAACTCAGAGCCTTTGTTAGAGAATGAAGTACAAGGCAAGAAAAGCCCTTTAAAATCTTATGAATAAAAATGAGATTACCTTTTTTGTCCTATTCTTTTAATGCTTTTTTCCCTATAAGGTGATAATGTTTTAAAGTAAGTAAGCCAGTATCAGCAGCTTGCAAGCTCCCAATGTGGCTTATGCAGTAAGAAACCTACGCTTTCCTGTGCTGATAAAGGTTGCCTACGAAAAATCCGTAAAAACACTATCCCACAACGGTCCAGCATATCAATAACAATAAATCGAACTTCAAACTGACAGTCACAAACCTACACTTGAGTATAGCCCTGATGCATTTCAAACCTTCATATAGGCAAAGCAGGAGCTCTCCAGTCAGTTGTCCTCTGATCCTGTATCACAGCAGCTACTTGCACTCTGCATTCCCTGTGCCTCGGAGGCACACACATGCTCTGCATATGCATAGTCACTGGCTCTGAATACAGGCACACGCAATCATGTGCCACCAGGTTATTGCACATGTGCTAATTACCATGAGGTAATTAGGTAATCCATGAGGGCTTCATAATAACCTTCCTGGATGCAAGAAGCACCAGAAGCAAGTTGCTACTACTGGAACTAATTCAGCTGGCTCCTAACTGTGCCTTGGATAAATCCTAGAATCATTAAGGTTGTAGAAGACCTGTAAGATCATCAAGTCCACTAGACCATATCCCAAAGTTCCACATCTACACATTTTTTGAGCATTTCCAGGGACAGTGACTCCACCACTTCCCTGGGCAGTCTGTTTCAATGCTTCATCACTTTTTCAGTAAAGAAATATTTCCTAATACCTAATCTAAACCTCCCGTGGCGCAACATGGGGCAATTTCCTCTCATCATATCACTAGTAACTTGGGAGAAGAAACCAACTTCCACCCCACTACAACCTCCTTTCAGGTAATTGTAGAGAGCGATAAGGTGTCCCTCCAGCCTCCTCTTCTCCAGACTAAACAACCTCAGCTCCCTCAGCCACTCCTGATAGGACTTGTTCTCCAGTCCCTTCACCAGCTTCGCTGCCCTTCTCAGGACCCACTCCAGCACCTCAGTATTTCCCACACTGCAGTGCCCAGAACTGAAGACAATACACAAGCTGTGGCCTCACCAGCACTGAGTACAGGGACATGATCACTTCCCTATTCC
>NW_009696331.1:0-1751 GCF_000703405.1 Apaloderma vittatum | reverse complement strand
TGCTGGACATGCTATTTTTCACATAGGCCAGGATGTTCTTGGCCTTCTTGGCCACCTGGGCAAACACATGCACTTAACCCAGCTACAGTATAGGAAGAATCTACAGGATACATTCTTTCAACCATTGGAGAAAGTATGAAACAAGTGATCCAAATCATTAAGACTCTATCTTGTATAGAAGCTTGGACTCTGTAACCCAGCCCCCAAACTCACACTGTGAAATCTTTCAAATGCTTAACAACACCATCTTTAAACTCTGAGCAACAGCATCTCATCTAAACCAGTATTAAAGACAAAGCAAAAAAATTAAATGTAAAACAGTGAAGACCACCATAATTCTATGTCCTGACTACTTATTTCTGCAAGTCACACCACAACTTCAAATGCGATGCTAGAAGGGGCCATTATTAACCGTAGCCCAACTGATTCAACAATTGAAGTAACTAAGTTTAACAGAAAACATCTACAAACACTTACTCAATCGAGTATTACTTATGTTGGATGAACACCATGACTTTCACTGAAAAGTAAACAAAATTAATATGGAAGGAGAAAATGTATCTTATTACTTAACTTTGTCCCTAAAAGTATTTCCTAGAAGAAACCATGGTAATGAATAAATTAGCATAAGGGGAGGGGGAGGGGAATTAAACTCCACCCCACGTAATTACATTAACCAATCTATGGAGTTGAGATGTTAGTTTTAGTACCCCTGAAAGAAGGATTTTTGGTGGTGTTTGTACAAAACAGCTACTACAGCTTCCCTCTAGCCTTAAATTCTGGAGAAACATTAACGCTTTTGGCATAATCGCACGCTGTAAAAACACTGTAGCACAGTACTGCCACCTTGGAAATCTGGCAGACAACATTTAACAATGGCCTAGTTATTCAAACTACCAGAAATCAACTTTTCCTTTCAACAGCTGAACTAAAATTGGTCCAACGGTCACATATAATGGATTCATATGGATTAATTCTGAGATATTTAACATAAAAAGATACTTGTTGGAGAAACACTGCATTATCCCTAACACTGTAACAGAAAACAAAAAAAACCCTTTGTTTGGTCCTCCTTGCTCCTCCGCACATCTTTCTTGCTTATTTTTTTTCTTCCAATGCTTGTTGGTGTTCTGCATGTCCTTTGTCACATCTTACCTCTGTGACTACACGTATATAAAGCTAGGACTTTGATTCAAAAAAAGAAAACAGCAGTGTGGAATTTAGTTTGACTATAATTACTTCTAGTAAATATATATTTTTGGTACCGTCATGAAAAGATCTTTAACCTGAACTTTTGGGGACATAAAACTCCCAACAAATATAAGTTCTGGAGGCAGAGCGATGTGTATTACTCTAAGGATACTTAATGCACTTCGAAGACGTGAATATGGAAGCAAAAATGAAGCGCTTTCATATTTTAACTTCTCCCGAGTGGGAGAGTAAACCGCCACGACGCGCAGGTCGACTCAGATTTGTCTTACACACATCATACGATTGCAAAAAAAAAAAGAAAAAAAACCAACAACTCGCTCCAAGAGCAGTTCAGGAAGAAAAGCACGGGTTTGGCGGTGTTTTAAGGAACGACATTTCAGAGCAGGGGTGGGCACCCAGCACTCGGCTTTACCCTCACCCGCTTCCGCTACCTGACGGACGGCGAACCAGGCGACCGACGCCTCGAGCTCCGCAGAAGTTCTGCCTCCCGTGCCCCGCAGGCAGCGGCCCAGCCTCCCCAGGGGATGTTTCACAACAGG
>NW_009696330.1:28514-28741 GCF_000703405.1 Apaloderma vittatum | reverse complement strand
CTCTGAAGAGCCTCTCTACCTTCCAGCAAATTGACACTTTCTCCTAGTTTTGTGTCATCTACACTCCGTCCCCTCATCCAGGTCACTGCTAAAGATGTTAAACAGGGGTGGTCCCAGCACTGAGCCCTGGAGGACACCACTCATGCCCTGCCGCCAGCTGTATTTAACTCCATTAACCACAACTCTCGGACCTGGCCATCCAATCAGTTTTTAATCCATGCGAGAAT